>NW_028318678.1:2915000-3140000 GCF_062004578.1 Staurois parvus | reverse complement strand
TATATTATATATAGGAGTATATAGGTACATTATATGGGTATATATTATATATAGGGGTATATAGGTACATTATATGGGTATATATAGAGGTATATAGGTACATGATATGGGTGTATATATATGTGTGTACATGATATGGGGTATAGATGATATAATGGGGTATATATGTACACGATACAGGGTATGTATTCTCCATAGGGGTATATTATACAGGGTACATATTATGGGATATATATGGCACTCACAGTAGAGGCCCCCCAGGGCTCTCAGGAGGACAATCCTGGTCATCCAAAAGGTTCCTCTCCTCAGGATCCCCCCATGGCGGCTCTTCTCCCCCCCGGGCTCCGCTGTGCCCTCTGGCGGTGGGGGAGGGTGTGTGCTCGCCCCCTTCCTCCTCCTCAGCCCCCCATCCCCGCTGTCACTGGGCGCAGACATGTTGCTGTTCACACCGCGCATGCGCCGACCTGTCATGGACCTCCACGTGGATCCCGGCAAATCACTGCGCGATCCCGACTGCCGCTAGCTGATTGTGCGCGTCCCCGCCAGCTGATGCAGCCGAACACTGGCATGTCATAGACCCCGGGGTGCAGTGCTATGTCACCCGTCAGGCCATGTGATATGTGATCTGCTGGCTGACTGGGTGTTATGATAGGATTGGCCCCCATCAGAATAGTATGAGCGGGGCCCTCAGATGGTGAGTATGGGTACACAGGGCCCGCCTAGGCTGCTCTACACCGCCCTGTACAGAGATGGGAGGTGATGGGACAGCTGTGCCATGGTGCATTCACATGTACGTGTTCCAGCAAAGTGTATGACGACCGGGCCGGGTACCGCGTCCAGCCCAGCAAAGTCTATGAAGATCGGGCCAGGTACCGCATCCAGCCCGCCATCAGCAGTCTGACAAAATCTATGATGACCAGGAACATGCAGTGGCTGGGCACTCTACCGGGACGTATGTGTTCAGGAACAACTGCCCCAAATGTAGGAATTGTACCCGATCCGCAACAATCGCCAGCGCCGCTCAGTACATCACCCACCCATCTCATACCCACCCATCACATACCCACACCATTGCATACCCATCCATCACATACCCACACCATCGCATACCCACCCATCACATACCCCTACTATCGCATACCCATACCATCGCATACCCACCCATCACATACCCACACCATTGCATACCCACCCATCACATACCCACACCATTGCATACCCACCCATCACATACCCACACCATCGCATACCCACTCATCACATACCCCTACCATCGCATACCCACACCATCGCATACCCACCCATCACATACCCCTACCATCGCATACCCACACCATCGCATACCCATATCATTGCATACCCACCCATCGCATACCCATATCATCGCATACCCACACATCACATACCCATACCATCGCATACCCACCCATCACATACCCATACCATCGCATACCCACTCATCGCATAGCCATATCATTGCATACCCATACATCACATACCCATACCATCGCATACCCACCCATCACATACCCATACCATTGCATACCCACCCATCGCATACCCATACCATCTCATACCCACCCATCACATACCAACCCATTACATACCCATACCATCGCATACCCACCCATTACATACCCATACCATCCCATACCCACCCATCACATACCCATACCTCTACCATCACATACCCATACCATCCCATACTCGCCCATCTCATACCCACCCATCACATACCCCTTCCATCGCATACCTATACCCACCCATCGCATACTAATACCCACACATCACATACCCCTGCCATCTCAGTGTGTGAACAAAATTATAAAAATTTCATATGGGTACAGTGTTGCTTGACCGCACAATTGTCATTCAACGTGTGACAGCGCTGAAAGCTGAATATTGCCCTAGGCAGGAAGGGGGTATAAGTGCCCGACAGGCAAGTGGTTAAATCTTGGTTCACACTACTGTGGGCCGTGTGGCCTGGTTTTTTTTGAATGGACTGCTGTGTCCACTTTTCCCGCACAAAAAAAGTGCATGCACCTTTTTGAAAACTGGTCTTTTTGACCATGCAGCTTCCCTGCAGTTCCCGTACCTGGAATTGTGCTACAGGCTGAGATGCATGGCGGTGCCAATCAGAATCAATGGCAGCCTCTCGCGTCTTGTAAGAGCAGCACAATGCGGGTGATTGCAGGGGCGGGAACAGATGCCATTCACGCACCCACAACCAGCCCGCATAGTGTGAACCAAGGCTCAGGCTGGCTTCACACCGATGCCATGCGGGAAACGCACAGGAATCACATTTTCTGCATTGAACCGCATAGCAATCTGCTGCAGATGTCAAAAGTTAACGACACCCCAAAAGCAGGTGCGTTTGCCTGAATCGGATCGCATCGGTATGAACACCCATGCAATCTGATTCCAATGTGGCAAAAAAAATGCGCCTGCCTCTTTTTCATGCGGATGCAGTGCGATTTGAGCCATACAAAATGATGGGCTCAGATCACACCGTACAGAACCACATGTGATTTGCACAGGAACGTGGTGTGATTCCTTTTCAAATCACATGCGATCTGACAGTGCAACCCAAAGCTAAGTTATATCGACCGCAGCCTAGTGCTTGGAGATGGATGGCGTCTTAGTGTCCTGCGTCTTATAGCATTTTTCGTACGGATGCAGTGCGCTTTGAGCCATACAAAATGATGGGCTCAATTTACACTGTACAGAATCACATGTGATTTGCACAGGAACGTGGTGCAATTACTTTTCAAATCACATGCGATCTGACAGTGCGACCCGAAGCTAAGTTATATCGACTGCAGCCTAGTGCTTGGAGATGGATGGCGTCTTAGTATCCTGCATCTTACAGCATTTTTTGTACGGATGCAGTGCGCTTTGAGTCATACAAGATGATGGGCTCAATTCACACCGTACAGAATCACGTGATTTGCACAGGAACGTGGTGCGATTACTTTTCAAATCACATGCGATCTGACAGTGCGACCCGAAGCTAAGTTATATCGACCGCAGCCTAGTGTGTGGAGGTGTATGGCGTCTTAGTGTCCTACGTCTTGCCGCATTCTGTAACTTTTGTCAGCGCACCCTGGCCTGGAAGGAGACGAGACATTTTACCTTGTGTTGCGGTGGGACTGCTCTGGAATAGCCAGGTCTGGCACGGTCCCACCGCACCCCCCGTGAATGGTTCCTCAATGATTATTAGCAGTCAGGTTACATCTTCCTAATCAGCTTCTTCCAGCCTGGAGCTGGGAAGTGTCATTGGATCATGTAATGTACAGTAATCAGGAGGAGGAGAGGGGATGGAGGGGTCTGAGTGACACACTGTCTGCTGTGTCCTGGGATCACCATGTAACCTGTTGTGTCCAGACTGTGCCGTAATGTACTGTTATCAGGATACACTCAGACCCGCACTCCCGCCATTCTCAGCCCCTCAATGTTATCTCCCAGGAGGTACAGTCACATGATGTCATGCCGCTCTCTGCACACCATGGATCTTGTCATTCTGCTTGAATTTTAGGTGAACTAAAGAGATATTTTGTAATACATTATAACAGAATTATTTGTGTCTTCAAAATGTATATAATAAAAGGAAATTTTAGGTTTTGTTGAAAGGTGATAGGACATATACACTTGCTATGTAAGCAAGTTAATGTTTTTAAACAAGCAAGTTAATGTTGAATAGAAAAATAAACATGCATGATCGGAGGCAAAGAACAAGCCCACACTTCCTCTTCTACTACACTAATACGTACCTACGTTTGCCTTTGTCAGCCGAAAGTTTTCTTACAAGTCAATACCATTCCAACTACATCATGATATGTACTTTTGTGGAAAATAAGACGGTCGGTTGTCTGATTTTCTCATATTTTGTACTAGGCTTCAGGTGTACTATTTGAAACACTGTCTCTCTTTGGTAGATGCCATCAAGAGAAAAATGATGTCAAACCATCTTAGATGTTTCCATTGTCTTCCTAACAATACCTACTGGAGATGCCACCAAAGCCATGGATGCTATCTCCACATTTGGTGGAACTGCACAAACATCTAAAGGTTCTGGCATCTACATTTCCAGGAATCTAATGAGATGCAATCGACAGGCTTGGCAGGCACATCAGGGATGGCACTGATCTCCATGTCCAGGGCTCTCCGAGATCTATTAAAAGAGATACCTTGAGACATCACCCAAGATGTCCAACCACCTTAGATGTTTCTATTTTCTTCCAAACAATACCTATTGGACATGCCATGGACGCTATCTCCACATTTGGTGGAGCTGCACAAACATCTAAAAGTTCTGGCATCTACTTTTCCAGGAATCTAATGAGATGCAATCGACAGGCTTGGTAGGCACATCAGGGATGGCGCTGATCTCCATGTCCAGGGCTCTCCGCGATCTATTAAAAGCGATATCTTGAGACATCACCCAAGATGTCCAACCACCTTAGATGTTTCTATTTTCTTCCAAACAATACCTATTGGAGATGACATGGACACTATCTCCACATTTGGTGGAGCTGCACAAACATCTAAAGGTCTGGCATCTACTTTTCCAGGAATCTAATGAGATGCAATCGACAGGCTTGGTAGGCACATCAGGGATGGCACTGATCTCCATGTCCTGGGCTCTCCACGGTCTATTAAATGAGATATCTTGAGACATCGCCCCGTGGTGGCACGTACCACAATATCTAGACATTGGAAATCAGCCGCCACACCACCAATGTCTACTTGAACTGCTATTATGAGGGACCTGATGCACACAGAGCAGGGGCCTCAGATAGGATGGACCTCTTCCACTACACATGCATGTCTGAACCCTGTTTGAACATCCAAGGCTTTCCAAAACCATAGACGATGATCTCTGTCACACCATTTTTTCCCATTTTCTGCCCACTGATCCCTCCCTTACCTCACTATACTCAATGTTATATAATTTTTACTGCATTGCTTTACAAAAAAATAAAAGAGATTTAACTCAAAAATGTTCCCATCACAGTCTACAATTATTTATAATTTTATGTAAGTGCTAGAATAATCCAGATTTCCATTCTTTGATACTACATTACAGAATTTTCTGGACAATCTGTATCCCTTTGCTACTCTTAGAAGTTTGCACAAAGCTTGAGCTGAAATTAGAGACAGCTTGCTACATGGAAGATGAAACTCCTGGCAATATTTACTGCATTGGAGGTGACATCTCTCATAAAATACTCACACAATGTGCTGCATAAGGCTCCATTCACACTTCTGCGACTTGTCATGCAACTTCAGACAAAGTCACATCAACAAGTCGCAGCCCATTCTTTTCAATGGCACCCTTTACAATTGGCGCGACTTAAAGTCTCAGTGACTTTCTAAAAGTTATTTAACCCCTTCACGCCGGATCGTCCCGGCGTGAAGAGGAGTTCCTGCGCCAGGAGATGGGCTAGACAGGGCTTAGTGTCATGTGGCCGCCGTGATCAAAAGAGCAGACCGGGACCTTTTCGTGAGTACCGCACATGGGTGCTGGGAGCGCGCAGGGCGCGCACTGTCAGCACATATGTTTTTTGTTACATGAACGCAAATGTGCGCCCAGACCTAGGCCCAGATGCCGGGAGGCCGCACATTTGCGTGCGACCAGCGTGAAAGGGTTAAACGTGATTCTTGTGAGCTACTATGGTGTATTTTATAAATTAAAATTATTAATTTATGTTAAAATTAATCAATCAGTACTGTGGTGACAAATTAAATATGTGGGTTGCTTACACCATACACATACCCATACTCGTGTGTAACTAAAATCAAATCATGTAGAGTTGTGTTCAAAATAATAGCAGTGTGTTGAAAAAAGTGAATAAAGCTCAAAATCCTAATAGCTTTTATTTCCATCCACACAAATGCATTGGGAACACGACACATTCTATTCCAAATCAAAACATGAAGAAAAATAGATCAAATTTGTGTTGTTCCTCTAAAAAAATTGAAGAAAAGTGAATATTAGACGGTTCAAAAAAATAGCAGTGTTTGTATTCTTCTTTACAAACTCCAACATTCACTATATAAACTGAGAAATGTTTGAAGATTTTGCTTTCCTTTGAATGACTTAATGAATATTTGGTTGTAGTCGCACTGTTTCTGAGAACTGCTGTACATCTGTGTTGCATGGAGTCACCCAACTTCTGGTTCCTGTGATCAGGTATTCCAGCCCAGGATGATTGGACCACATTCCACAGTTCTTCTCTATTTCTTGGTTTTGCCTCAGAAACGGCATTTTTGATGTCACCCCACAAGTTTTCTATTGGATTAAGATCCGGGGATTGGGCTGGCCACTCCATAACGTCAATCTTGTTGGTCTGGAACCAAGATGTTGCACATTTACTGGTGTATTTGGGGTCGTTGTCTTGTTGGAACACCCATTTCAAGGGCATTTCCTCTTCAGCATAAGGCATCATGACCTCTTCAAGTATTCTGATGTATTCAAACTGATCCATGATCGCTGGTTTGCGATAAATAGGCCCAACACCGTAGTATGAGAAACATCCCCATATCATGATGCTTGCACCACCATGCTTCACTGACTTCACAGTGTACTGTGGCTTGAATTCAGTGTTTGGGGGTCGTCTGACAAACTGTCTCCGGCCACTAGACCCAAAAAGAACAATCTTTCATCAGTCCACAAAATGTTGCGCCATTTCTCTTTAGGCCAGTCAATGTGCTCTTTGGCAAACTGTAACCTCTTTAGCACACGTCTTTTTTCCAACAGTGGGACTTTGCGGGGGCTTCTTGCAGATAGCTTGGCTTCACATAGGCGTCTTCTAATTGTAACAGTCCTCACAGGGAACTTTACACCTTCTTTCATCTTCCTGGAGCTGATTGTTGGCTGAGTCCTTGCCATTTTGGCTATTCTTCTATCCATTCAAATAGTTTTTCGCTTTCTTCCACGTCTTTCAGGTTTTGGTTGCCATTTTAAAGCATTTGCGATCATTTTAGCTGAGCAGCCTATCATTTTCTGCACTTCTTTATATGTTTTCCCCTCTCCAATCAACTTTTTAATCAAGGTACGCTGTTCTTCTGAACAATGTCTGGAACGACCCATTTTCCTCAGAATTTCTGAGAGAAATGCACTGTAACCAGCATGTACATTTGCTGCCTTCCTTCCTGAAATAAGGGCAATAATTGCCACCTGTTTTTCAAAGAATGAATGACCTCACTAATAGAACTCCACCCTGCTATTATTTTGAACATGCCCCTTTCAATGAGTGATTCAATTACACAGAATCAGCAGCATGCATGTCATGACTGTTGGGTCTGTTGGATTTCTATTACTCTACTACACCTGCTAGTAAATTATTTGCCATGTAGAAATATCACTTCTACCAAAAACAGTGATTGATCCGGTTAGTGATGTCTGACTGCTATTATTTTGAACACAACTGTATATGGTTTAAGAGATTTGTTGATTATACAAGGTATAAGTATATATATTTTTTGGGAGTATATTAATTTATTTTTACTTTTTTATAATAGTGGAGATTGACACGTTTTTGTATTATTTGACTTTGTAAAAGGTACCTGCACTACTTTGGTACAACTTTTGATACGACTTTGGTCCAGAGAATGTAAAGTCGTATCAAAGTCGCACCAAAAATTTGCATCAAAGTTGAAAATTGTGCGACTTTGGAGACGCGCTGATGTGAATGGAGCCCAAAAGGGATGCTAAGAGTTTAGTGTTTCTTTTTATAATAAAAGCAGAAACTGCCTAGCACTCATTTTGAAGGAATTCAGTGTCAGAGCTGGAATGGTCTTTCTCAAGAGCTACAAAACAAAAACTTCTATCTGTAATAATGTTTGCTAACAAAGGTTATACAGTATGTAGTAGACCTGAAAGGTGCTTTTCTCAACATAACTCCTGTTTCACAGTAAATTTTAGTAATTGTTGGAGCACTAGAGCGCCTCTCCGCCATATCAGCTGAGCTGTGTTTACCTGAGCAGACCAAAGCAGGTTTAGCACAAGGACACAGAATAAAGTGTTATTAAATCATTTTTAAATATAATTACGTTATATGGCTCCTGGTGAGGGTGATGTCATTATTCTTCTGGTGGGATCCCCAAAAATGCTGAGTACCCTGTATCTTGCCAGAAGACATTCCTGCACTGTGGTGGGGTGTCTTCTTGCAAGGTTTGGCATACTCAGCATTCCCCAGGATCCTGCCACAATGATAATCACCTCTTGCAGTGTGTAATTTGGAGGAAAGAATATACTGTGTCCACTAACTTTTTTTTTTCTTACAGGTTTTTTTATCGGCTGGAAAGTGGAAAGTGCACCCTAGAATTTGGGGGCTGCACAGTGGCTAAACAGTTAGCACTTCCGCCTGGAAGTACTGGGGTCGTTGGTTCGAATCCCAGCCACGGCACCTCCTGCCTGGAGTTTGCATGTTCTCCCTGTGCCTGCCTGGGTTTCCTCCGGTTTCCTCCCACACTCCAAAGACATGCTGGTAGGTTAATTGGATCCTGTCTAAATTGGCCCTTGTATATGAATGTGAGTTAGGGACCTAGATTGTACGCCCCTTGAGGGCAGGGACTGATGTGAATGTACAATATATATGTAAAGCGCTGCGTAAATTGACGGCGCTATATTGAAATAAATAAATAGAATTTCTCTATGAACATTAAACAGTCATATACATAACACATGTAGCTTGGTAAATGCATAGTATCATGTTTGCCTTCTGCCCAGAATTCAGTATTGGAAACTGCTGGCTATTACCAGTGACACCAGGCAACTCCCGGTGTCACTCAGCCCCCTATGCTAGACATGTCTTTGACACAATCAGGTTACAGAGCACGTGTTTCTCAGAAAGGTATTGTAAATTATAAGATATATATATATATATAGCATGTGTTGAGCTGAGTGATTTACTAAAACTGGAACACTCAGAATCTGGCGCAGCTGTGCATGGCAGCCAATCAGCTTCTACCTTCAGCTGGTTCAATTAAGCTTTGACAATAAAATCTGGAAGCTGATTGGTTTCTGTGCAGAGCTGCACCAGATTTTGCACCGTGCAATTTTAGTACATAACCCTCCATAAGTTGGATGGTGTCGTTGGTAAATGGCCGTCAGTTTCCGATGCTGAATACGGGACATCTGGAGCAGGGGCAGACTGACCATTTAGAAACTCGAGCACTGCCCGAGGGCCCGGGGTCAGCAGGGGGCCCCATGAGATGCCCCTGGTACCTTTTTCATAGGCTTTTTTGAGTTTGGGCAAGGACACAGGGGCCCCATGAGTTGTCAGTTTGCCCCTGATCTGGAGTATGGGCAGATGTCAAATTTGGCACTATGCATGTACATGTGCTATATGGATGTTTAGTGTTCACAGAGTAATATTATATACTGTATACATGACATTACATCTGCAATGCTTTAAGGCAGTGGTTCTTAACCTTGTTGGAGGTACTGAACCCCACCAGTTTTATATGCGCATTCACCGAACCCTCCTTAATTGGAAAAATAAAATATGATTTTTAAAATTCAAAACATAGGTATATATTTAGGTATATATTTATACATAGGTGCACAAAATGAACAAAACCGTTAAGAACAAAGAACAAAACCATTAAAACATGATTTTCACACAAAAACAAAAACATAATAATGAATATTTACTGCACGAATCATATGAGTCGGGTGTGGGTCTTCACCTCCGCCGAACCCGCGAGACTGACTCGCCGAACCCCTGGGGTTCGATCGAACCCAGGTTAAGAACCACTGCTTTAAGGGGAACATAAAAAATTCCAATCTTATCAGCTGATTTTTTTTTTTTCCAGATAGGCCATACATGTTACAATGTAAGCATACCATCTCTGTGCAATCTCCTTTAGATCATGACGGTCTCTAAAAACAATCCAACTAATTTGCATCCAATCAAATGGGTCCTTCTATTATGTGTTTGTTGGTAGATCTGAAAACATGAAAACAACATGGAACAGCAGAGTCAGGTAATTAAAAAAGGCTGGGGAGGGTGAAAATTAAAAAAAAATTACAATTGGAAGTGGGGATGGAGGGAATTTTTTTTTTTGCATGGAGATTGCCTTTAAGATGGTAGACAGGTGACATTGGAAGTGTCACTTTGTGTTTACTTGGTGTCACCTGCCGGCTGGAAGAGGCCCGTTAGCTGCTCTGAGCTGGGGACACTGACCTAATAGCACTTGTTCCTATAATGAATTACTTTCCTTTTTAAGGCCTACAGTCCTTCTTTGTCCTTCTTTCAGATACTTTTAAACACAAGGACTGTGTGATTTATTATGTCAGTTGTCAAAACAGTGTGGTACGTAGAGTCCTAAGCTGTCACAAAGGCTCTCCCTGTCTCCAGATCTGGCTCCTCTCAGGTATAGTAAAACTAAGGAATTATAAATGCCCTATTGTTCAGAACTTCTGCCATCAATACTGGAGGTAACACTGTTCTACACAGCACCGAACATAATGGTGCATTGTATGCACAAAGAAAATAAAGGGTAACAGCCACAGAAGACTAATAAACACAGGACTGTCTGAAGATCATTCACAACTAAGTCTGCCAGCAGCATGTACATAGCTGCTCTGTGCACCTTGCAGTCCAAGGATTTGGTCTCTTTGGTGGGAGGACTTGAGGGTCTTGGTTCTTGCGTAAGAGGACCTACGCATAAGTGCTCTTGGGTATGAGGACCTGAGGAACTGGGCTCTTCTGTATGAGGACTCCAAGCTCTGGGCTCTTCTGTATGAGAATCTGAGGATCTTGGCTCTTCGGGGTGATAACCCAAGGATCTAGACTTTTCTGTATGAGGATCTTTGATCTCCGGTATAAGGACTTGAGGATCTGGGCCCTTTGATATGAGGACCCAAGGATATAAGGTTTTCGGTGTGTGCGAACTTGAGAATCTGGGCTGTTTGGTATAATGACCCAAGGATCTAGACTGTTCTGTGTGAGCATCTGAGATCTTCAGTATGAGGACTTGAAGATCTGGGCTCTTTGATATGAGGACCCAACGATATACTCCCTTCAGTTTGAGGATGTGAGAATCTGGGTCCTTCAATATGAAGATCCAGAGATCTGGGTGTTTTGTATGTGGATCCGAGAATCTGGGCTGTTTGGTATGAGGATCTAAGTTCTTTCTTATGAAGACCTGAGGATCTTGGCCATTTGGTATGAGGAACTGGGCTATTCGGTATGAGTAACTGAACATTTGGACTCTTCTTTATGAGGAACTGGGGATTTGGGCTCTTCGATATGAGGACTGGAGAATTTGGGCTCCTCCATATGATGACCCAAGGAACTGGACTCTTCAGTATGAGTACCTGGGCACTTTAGGATGAAAACATGGGCTCTTCATTATCTGCATTATACTGGCAAGAACTAATTCGCACCCTCCTGCATGATATGACTAAAGGTGAGTCTGTTGATTTCAGTTTGTGAAAACTTTGGGGTTTAAAGTGTAGCCCCATTTAAACTGTAAAGCAGGGCAGTAAATCAAGCTACCTTTGCAAACAATATGAATTACATGTCTTAGTGCTGAATTAATACCTTAATAGACAATATTTAGTTTGCACATAAAATACAAGTACCATGTTTATTTTCTTTAAAAAATATTGTTTTTTTTTGCCTTTTTTATTACAACTTAGCGCTACTGATCACCTGCAGCCCCTTTTGCAGCCACTTCCTGTTTACATGCATTCCGCCAGCCGCATGTCTTTGCTCAGGATGCCAATGACTGTTGTCACTCTACAGTATATCAGGAAGTACCTGAAGGATTTTCATTCTGGGATCTGGTGATGTAGGAAAAGACTCCCCAGGTGTTCTGATCAGCGGCAGCTGCTCAGCCTGTACAACTAAGTGACAGACTGACAGCAGCCCTGGTTGGATGGATCTGCAGCAAGGATGGATCTGTAGATATTGGCACATGCAATGTTTAACTGCCATTAGGGACAAATGATCATCCCTGCATGCAATCAATCTGCATCTGGAGGCAGATATTTGTCTCTAAAGGCAGGTATCCATTGGATGTGCTGATACCTGTGTATAGATTCTTATAGCTGCAGGAAGCTGTGGCTGTCATTAGGTTGTTCAGGCTGAGCAGCCACTGCTGATCGGATATACCTGGGATCCTGGCTGTAAGCATCTGCAGTATACCTACAGCTAGGGCCGTGGATAAGGGGGTACCACCAGTCCTCCTGTATGGGGCCCAGGCCAGCAGGGGGGCCCAGGCAGCTGGGTGAATCGGATGTTCGTAGGGAGGGTGATCAGCACAGTGGGAGTGCAATTACTGGAACTGATCCCCTGTATGGTTCTCTCTGCAGCAGCTAAAGACGGGCTTCTCCTCCTCTCCCTCCTGGTGTTCAGCTGCTGCAGAAAGAACCATCAGGGAATTGATTCCAGTAATTGCCCCTCCGTTGCATCCATTATCCTCCCTGTGCACTATATGGTTCCCCATGTTGCTCAGGCCCCTCTGTGTTTGCCCCCCTCCCCCAGTGCTCCTGGGTTCCCTCCTCTGCCTCCCACCGGTAACTGCAAGAATCCTTCAGGATGACAAACACAATAAGTGTTCAGTACTGATTACTCATTGTGTTCATTCATAACTGAAGCATAGTAAACTGTGGGTTTTTTTGAGGGGAGGGCACTGACAGGTTTGCTGTGTGGGGCCCCGTGGTTTCTAACAGCAGCCCTGCCTACAGCAGGAATCCCTTTCGCCCATGTGAATGAGGCCTTGCAATGTTGCAGTCTAGTCACTGGAGGGGAATAGACTGCGGAAATATTTCCTTCTGCCTGCAGCAGACTAACGACATCATGTCAGCCTAGACAAAGTCACTGAACCGGATATCGTATGTACTCTCCAGCGCCTCAGGATATGCACAGCCAAAAGGGAAGCCAAGGGTACCAGGACAGCGACAACCAAAGGAAATGCTTCAGGGGTGCAGCCCTCCTCAAACGGGGAAATCAGCCACTGGATAGAGAGAAAACAGGGGGCGCACACACCTAGTGCATTATCCAAGGTTTATTGTAGGAGTGAAAGAATAATAAAAACATACTCACAGACGAGGCATGTATCTAAAAAGCATAGAAAAATGACAATGGCAAAGTCACTGACCAAACCTCAAGAGGCAGCTTTAAAAGCTGATACGGACATTTTTTACATAGTTACTAGCTTGGACCAATGGTAAGTATGTATGTGCCATACCTGTGTAATCCCTTTGGAAGCTAGTAATCGCTGTGGTAGGCATTGCTACTCCAGTGATCTCCACTTGCTTCCTGGTACTGTGTTGAGCTGCTGCCCTGTTGTATTCAAAACATGGTGGCCGTTTGCTTGGTACTCATTTCTATTCCATTTGGGGAACACTTTGCATTCTCTCAATAAATGTAATGTGTTCTCTAATTGACTGAAGGGGAGAGGTGGGGTGGATGTAACAATCTTCAGTTTGTCCAATCACAGAATGCTTTGCATTTGTTGAGAAAATGTAAAGGGTTGTTGGAATGGAGTCCATGCTGGACAAGTGTCCTCCTGTGTTCAGTAAGCAGCAAGGCAGCTGCTTGTCGTCAGGACCTGGAATCAAGAGGAGATCACTGTAGTAGCGAAGTAGTAGTGGTATCTACTATAGTGATTTCCAGCTTCCAGGGGGATCCCACAGGTATGGCATATACATACTTACATGGATCCACGCTGGACCAGCCTAACTATGGAAAAATGGCCATACCTGGAGTTTTTTCATAATGGTCCTGTTTCTGTATATTGCAACATATCAGCAAAGTATTCCTACAGGCTTATAAAGCTACTCAACTTTAAGTATAGTCAACACAATTTAATAGGATTTTGGATTGGCTGGGTGCTCAGAAGTCGTATGCTTTCTTCTTTAAATTAACATACCAAATCCAACTGACATAGGAACCTACTTCTTCCATTTCCACCCTAAGGCTGGCCATACACTATACAATTTTCTGTCCAATTTCCTTTAGATTTACCTTCAACTATGTAGAGCAAGAGCCTGCCTAATTGGATACAATTGAAAGTGTTGTTAGGTTTGACCTCATATTATATGGTCTTTGGTAAATTTAAACCATAAATCTCAAGAAAATTGTATAATGTATGGTCAGCCTTAGCGTCCATTTTGAATTTAGTTGGAAAGTGAACTGAATCTCCTCACTGTATACATGGACAGTGGAAGTCCCGGAATCACTCACTTGTTTTATAGAAATCTATTGCAAGAGGCCCAAACCCCAAACTCCCAGAGGTCCTCAGATGGACAAACCCCGGGCAAACATGACAGTCTCAAATCTCACTTCATAGAAGGAATCCCATCAACAGCTGTGTGTGTGTACTGTGTGTGTATGTATATATATATATATATACACACACTGTATATATATATATATACAGTGGGGATCGAAAGTTTGGGCACCCCAGCTAAAAATTTGTATTAATGTGCATAAAGAAGCCAAGGAAAGATGGAAAAATCTCCAAAAGGCATCAAATTACAGATTAGACATTCCTATAATATGTCAACAAAAGTTAGATTTGATTTCCATCATTTACACTTTCAAAATAACAGAAAACAAAAAAATGGCGTCTGCAAAAGTTTGGGCACCCTGCAGAGTTAATATCTTGTACTGCCCCCTTTGGCAAGTATCACAGCTTGTAAACGCTTTTTGTAGCCAGCCAAGAGTCTTTCAATTCTTGTTTGAGGTATCTTTGCCCATTCTTCCTTACAAAAGTCTTCCAGTTCTTTGTGATTTCTGGGCTGTCTGTCATGCACTGCTCTTTTAAGGTCTATCCATAGATTTTCAATTATGTTGAGGTCAGGAGATTGTGAAGGCCATGGCAAAACCTTCAGTTTACGCCTCTTGATGTAATCCCCCGTGGATTTCGAGGTGTGTTTAGGATCATTATCCATTTGTAGAAGACA
Source organism: Staurois parvus (assembly GCF_062004578.1). NCBI lineage: Eukaryota > Metazoa > Chordata > Amphibia > Anura > Ranidae > Staurois > Staurois parvus. The sequence goes on along the minus strand of NW_028318678.1, from coordinate 3,125,074 downwards.
TCCTCTCTTTAACTTCAGCTTTTTCACAGATGGCATCAAGTTGCCATCCAAAATTTGCTTAAATTTTATTGAATCCATTTTTCCTTCTACTCGTGAGATGTTCCCTGTGCCACTGGCTGCAACACAACCCCAAAGCATGATTGATCCAACCCCATGCTTAACAGTTGGACAGAGGTTCTTTTCATTAAATTCTGTGCCCCTTCTTCTCCAAACGTACCTTTGCTCATTCCGGCCAAAAAGTTAAATTTTAACCTCATCGGTCCACAGAACTTGTTTCCAAAATGCATCAGGCTTGTCTATATGTTCATTTGCAAAGTTCAAACGATGATTTTTGTGGTGAGGACGTAGAAGAGGTTTTCTTCTGATGACTCTTCCATGAAGACCATATTTGTACAAGTATCTCTTTATAGTGGAATAGTGTACCACAACTCCAGTGTCTGCCAGATCTTTCTGGAGGGATCGTGCAGTCAAACGTGGGTTTTGAATTGTTTTTCTCACAATCCTGCGAGCTGTTCTGTCTGATATTTTTCTTGGTCTTCCAGATCTTGCTTTAACTTCCACTGTTCCTGATGACTGCCATTTCTTAATTACATTCCGAACAGAGGATACTGACATCTGAAAACGCTTTGCTATCTTCTTATAGCCTCCTCCAGCTTTGTGAGCGTTAACTATTTTCAGTTTCAGTTTTCTAGACAACTGCTTAGAAGAACCCATGGTGCTGATTGTTGGGGCAAGGTCAGATGAGTCTGGGCATTTAAAACCTTTGAGATTGACATCACCTGGTCTTCCCAGATGATGATTGAGAGCAATCCATGACACTGGCAGGTCTCAGCTTTGCAAAGGGGCAGTGCATGCTATAAATTCTGCAGGGTGCCCAAACTTTTGCAGACGCCATTTTTTTGTTTTCTGTTATTTTGAAAGTGTAAATGATGGAAATAAAATCTAACTTTTGTTGACATATTATAAGAATGTCTAATCTGTAATTTGATGCCTTTTGGAGATTTTTCCATCTTTCCTTGGCTTCTTTATGCACATTAATACAAATTTTTAGCTGGGGTGCCCAAACTTTCGATCCCCACTGTGTGTATATATATATATATATATATATATATATATATATATATGTATATATATATATATTAACATTTCATGGAAAAGGCTTTATAGAAAAATGCACAACTACAATATCTATTTCTTGTCGAGGAAAGACAAAATACAGAAGGCTTAGGCTTCAACCCCTATAAAATATTAAATAAATCTCATAATGCATTTAATTATTTGTTGTAACATGATTTTTATACTCAAGATTTAGGAACACTTTAGGGATACATGTCAAACATTAAAAGAACAGAAAACATTAAAAATAATATTTAAAGAAAGGATCAAAAGAGCTTCTATACCTAAGCACTGAAAAATACAGATATAAGCTATACCATGCATACTTTTTCAAATTCCTTTTTTTATTTAAATAAACCCCATCGTCTTCTACCTATCAGCTGATGTATCAAGCCTATTTTCAGACTTTGTTTTAATGTTAGTTTGCAAAGAATGGGAAAGTATTAAAGCCGTATCTGTCTGTATTTTGCTCCCCTGCGCTATCGACATGCTAAGGAATTTTTTTAAAATAAAAACTTTTCTTTTTTATTTCATACCATGTTTTAGACTCAGTGACACCGTTCTGGGTCCTTGTGTTTCTCTATACATTACAGGCAGATCATGGCTGGAGGGAGGGGCTGGCGGAGTGCTGTACATAGCTTCCTGAAAACATCAGGGCACCCTGCATGGGTACTCCTCTCAAGAGCCCTCAGCCCTAAAGCAATCAATGGGCTGCCTCCTGGGAGGTGGTATACAGATATTAAAATCCCTTGAGGGTTGGATATCAGTCTGGACATTCCTTTTCAGAATGCATTCGCATAGAGACTGCCTAGAAAAAGGAGCCCTGTACTCAGGCTGAGCACCTAATACAACATTAAAGGGACCTCTGGATCCAGCAGATCTTTTCACTACTCCTAACGGCTTGATGACTGCACTATAGACGAAAAGTCCACCGGATTATCCAATTATACCTTGAGGGTTTAAATTTATGCGCATTATCCATGCGCTTCCGGTGAGTGCGCACTTTTACTATTGGCTGGAGTCACAAGTCAATCTGCTGCAGTGTCTTATCCTGGGATATATCACACATTTTTATTATTTATATGCTCTTATGGGAACTTTATATGTGGACATTCATTTCATCTAGTGCCCCAATATTGGTGTAAGTGAGAGGAATAGTGCCCTATCATTGGTGTCAGTGGGAGAAGTGTCCCAAGGGCCTGGTTAAAGTCAAGCCAAGGTCCATATCCAGTACGTGGGCCACAGTTTGGAGACCACTGCCCTAGATAAATACCAGCATTTAACCTTTGCAGTGCAGAGAAGTGATCTTCCATAGAGTTCTGCTTTAAACAAGGCGTAATGTGTTTTGGGCTGTCAAAGAATTAGGGCCCATTCACACCAGTATGTGATGTGGGAAGGACGCGTTTCCGTGCACACTTCCTGCACCTCTCAGGAATTAGCTGCCTTTGCTAGATGCTCATGGGTGCCACTGGTTGGAAATGGCACCCCAAAAACATCTAGCAAAGCTCGTATGTTTTGGCCACCAAACCGCATGGTACTGCAGTACCATGCGGTTTGGCGTGGCTCAATTTGTAAAATCTAGAATTACGTTTTGCGTGTTCCCATGAGTTTGGCAGTCCAATGAAATGAATGGGCTGTCAAAAATGAAATGACTGGGAACACTAAAAAAACACACGTTCTGATGTGAATCAACCATTAAAAGGCATCCCCTTTATGGGATAACCAGCGCGCCTTTTAGGACATCAAAATAAATATTTTGCTTTCTTTTTCACCAAATTTGTGCAAGTAAAATCCAAATTTCTGAGACATCTTATCGCATGCATGAGTCCTACCCACAAGCATTTGCATATTTAAACAAACAGTTTGAAGAACGGTAAACAATTTCTTAGTTTGTACATTTTGTGGATTTCTGTGTGTTTTAAGAGTTATCCAACGAGATCTGGAAAGAAAAACGTACCAAATAGAATTTTCTTTTTAATTGCTTGCAGATTTCTGTAATTATGGGTTTCGGCGGTAATTGAAATCAAATGCTTTCAACATTTCTAGATGGAGCTAATTTTTTTTTTTTTTTGCTTTCTCAAACTGTGGACATTTTTATTACACGACAAGAGGCCTCTCTGTACTTTATCCAGCATTTAGGCTACATGACTAATACAAGGCGTCAGTTTAGAGATCAGGACAAAAACATAAATCGTTGTTGTTTTGGTATTGGTACCCAAAATTCATATGGTGCTTTGGATATGATTATGATTTTTTTTTTTTTTGAGTTAGCAGATACTTGTTGGTTAAAAAAAATGCATACTTTTAATACATTTTAGCTCATTAATAGATCCAGACAAATCAAGCAGGTCTGCAGTTAGAGCCTTTTCCCTTTCTTCTTCTGTCCCACGGGAACTTTTGTTGGGATTTTATTGTATATCAACCAGGTCAAATTGCCTGGCTGATGACTGATTAAGACATTTGCAACTATTTCAAAGAATGGAATGCTTGTTCCAATAAAGGCACTCTTAAGTCCCGTACACACGATGAGGATATTGGATGAATGATTGTCCGTTTTTTTGTTGTTTTTTTTGCATGCTAGTCTCATATTGAAAGTGAAGAGATTACTAATGTTACAAAAATTCTTGTTTGACAGAATGAAAATTTGGAAGTGATGTCATGTATTTGTATTGTATATTCGGAGGAAAACTGTACTGATTAAATTAAAATTGTACAATCCGGTATCATACAAGAAAATTATGGTGACTGTCGCTTCAAATACCGTATTTTTCACTCCATAAGACGCACCTAGGTTTTAGAGGAGGAAAACAAGAAAAAAAATATTCTGAACCAATGGACTGCGGACATAGTACAGGAGATGACCAGAGACTGCGGATGTAAAACAGGAGATGACCAGAGACTGCGGACATATTACAGGAGATGACCAGAGACTGCGGACATACTACAGGAGATGACCAGAGACTGCGGACATACTACAGGAGATGACCAGAGACTGCAGACACAGCACAGGAGATGACCAGAGACTGCGGACATAGTACAGGAGATGACCAGAGACTGCGGACACAGTACAGGAGATGACCAGAGACTGCGGACATAGTACAGGAGATGACCAGAGACTGCGGACACAGTACAGGAGATGACTAGAGACTGCGGACATAGTACAGGAGATGACCAGAGACTGCGGACATAGTACAGGAGATGACCAGAGACTGGGGGCATACTACAGGAGATGACCAGAGACTGCGGACATAGTACAGGAAATGACCAGAGACTGCGGACATAGTACAGGGGATGACCAGAGACTGCGGACATAGTACAGGGGATGACCAGAGACTGCGGACATAGTACAGGAGATGACCAGAGACTGGGGGCATACTACAGGAGATGACCAGAGACTGCGGACATAGTACAGGAGATGACCAGAGACTGCGGACATAGTACAGGAGATGACCAGAGACTGCGGACATAGTACAGGAGATGACCAGAGACTGCGGACATAGTACAGGAGATGACCAGAGACTGCGGACATAGTACAGGAGATGACCAGAGACTGCGGACACAGTACAGGAGATGACCAGAGACTGCGGACATAGTACAGGAGATGACCAGAGATAGGGGAGCGGGTACCCAAATTTGACAGGTACCCGCTCTCACTTTAATGGAGTTGTACTCCCTCCCCGTCTTCTGGGACACATGACAGGTCCCAGAAGACAGCCGCACCAACCACAAAGCGCAGCGCTTCTCACGCATGCACAGTGGGCACCCGGCTGTGAAGCCTCAAACTGTCACATCCGGGTGCCCACACTAAAGATGCCGGCGCTAGGCAGAAAAGACAGTGATGACAGCACTGGACCGAGGAACAGGTAGGACCGAGGAGCACAGAAGAGCCAAGCGGCCGGCCCGGTGTTCTAACACATCATTGGCGGTAATAGCGGGACAGCCAATCCATAAGACGCCCCCCCCAAAAAAAAAATGGAGGGGGGGCGTCTTATGGAGCGAAAAATATGGTAATTTCGGACAAAAGCTGTGTAATTGTGATCCGATTATCGCTTCGAAAGCAGTTATTTGTTGTATGATTTTCTGATCATGTTTACTAGGCTTTAGGCTTATATAGAGATAAAACATCACAAATACCTGTTCTTCCTATAACACATTAATAGTCACAATCTTTCCATATACTGTTATATGTAAATATGTTTAAACTTACTTCTAACATAACATTACCCGGGACTGCTTGTAAACATCAGTACAGTTGGCTACTTTACCTTTTTTGATCTGCAGGGACAAGTGGGGTACAGATACATCTGGGGGCTCATCCGGGATGACTTATTTTTTATAGCAACCAGGGGCGGACTGACCATTTGGAAACTCGGGCACTGCCTGAGGGCCCGGGGTCAGTAGGGGGGCCCATGAGATGCCCCTGGTACCTTTCATAAGCTTTTTTGGGTGTGGTTTAAGTGTGGGCAAGGACACAGGGGCCCCATGATCCCCTATTGCCCGGGGGCCCTATGAGTTGTCAGTCCGCCCCTGATAGCAAACCAACATATACAGTATCTAGCTTTCATCCTAGTGTTTTAATTAGACCCTATCACTAGACTACCTAGTGGAGGAAAAGAAATTTAATCTCCAAATACGGAAAGGTTTCTTCAGAGTGAGAGCTGTGAGAATGTGGAATAGACCCCCTCAAGAGTTGGTTCTGGCCAGCTCAGTGTATTGCTTCAAAAAGTCCTGGATTTTTTCTTAGATGCACAGAATATAACTGGATACTAACATTTATAGGTAAAGGTGATCCAGGGCAGGGGCGGACTGACAACTCATGGGGCCCCCGGGCAATAGGGGATCATGGGGCCCCTGTGTCCTTGCCCAAACTCAAAAAAGCCTATGAAAAAGGTACCAGGGGCATCTCATGGGGCCCCCTACTGACCCGAGGCCCTTGGGCAGTGCCCGAATTTCCAAATGGTCAGTCCGCCCCTGATCCAGGGAATATCCGATTGCCTCTGGGGGGATCAGGAAGGAATTTTTTTCACTGCAGGAGCAAATTGGATCATGCTTTGCTGGGTTTTTTTGCCTTCCTCTGGATCAATTGTGGGTATAGGATTATAACTTTTTTTTTTCTATGGTTGAACTGGATGGACTTTTGTCTTTTTTCAGCCAGACTAACTATGTAGCTATGTACCTCACCAATGGAGCAAAGACAGCAAAAAAAAGGGACAGGGGTTTAAGGGCCCATTTAAACTATTGTATCACATGGGCTGCTGCATTGCGGTGCCATTCATTTTAAATGGCATTCAATGCACTAATACAGCACACATACATTGCAGAATCCTGTAACATGCAACAATGCACCATAATGCATTACATTACAAAATATTGTGCCACTTCCAATTTTCAGGACATTTGGTGCGTTGGCAGCCCATTCATTCCAATGGACTACTTTGCTAACTTGCAACATGGAGTGCATTAACGCACCACAAAAATGTAATTGGGCCCCTAACCATTCCCTTCTCTATTCAATACTGAAAAATGTTTTTTTAACCTCCTTAGCGGTATTCCCGAGTGTAGCTTGGGGTAAAATTTGAGTACCAAGAGCGGTAACCCCGAGCTACACTCGGGCTTACCATGCGGCGTTGCTCAGGGAGTCCCTGCAGCACTTACCTTGTCCTTCGCTCCCACGATGTGTCCCCTGCAGCGTCCCCAGCCATCTCCTCCCGTCGATGCCAGCATCCGGCTTACGTGTTCCGGTCCCTGTGATGTCGGGATGTACGGGCGCCGGAGCCGGCGGCAAATGTGAAATTTTTAAAAAATGTCTTTTTTTTTTTTTAAACGATTTCTACATAGTAAAACATTCCTGTATCAAACCATTTCACATACATATTGTCCCTACTGCTTTGTCCTGCGCCCTGCCTGCATTTTGACTGTTCTTTCTGCCTGGAAACTTGAAAAAGTCCATGGCATCCAAAAAGCGTCCCTTTACGTCAAAAGCGGTTTTAGACCGGCTAGAGAACAGCGATAGTAAATCAGAACCACTTGCAGAATTGAGTGATAATGATTCGTGGGGGAAATGCCTCATCAGACACTGAAAACAATTTTGCAACTTTGCTCAGCGATGTGCGAATTTGCCTCTGTATTTCAAATTTCAGTGTTTTTGGTTTGATTATATTATTGAAATAAATTTATTATTATATTATTATTTTTTATGATTATTTATTAAATTATAATTTATGATTTCCTGTTTCAAATTTTATCCTACCCGGGATGTTTACTAGACTCTTGTTCAGACAGATTTCAGTGAGTTATTCCTAAAAATTACAGCCTACAATAAAAAAAAATACATATTTCCATGCAAAAAAATGGTACCGCTTTCAGCACAAAAAATCTGAAATAATCATACCGCCGAGGAGGTTAAATAAGACTTCTTAAAGATATTTTAGTTATAGGTGGACCCTAGGGAGCCAATGTCATGGATATCCCAACAGCAAGATCTTCACCCATAATTCCTGACTCTGTTCTTGTCCATCTTCAGATTTTTGATGCCCCTGCCCACCTTTTTGAGTTGACATCCTCCTGTTACATTCTTCATAATACAAAATGAATTAATCCAGCAAGGATGGTTGGAGACCCTCATAATGGGCAGAGCAGGTATGTAGCACTGAGATCCCACCAATACAGTCCCAAGAAATATAGGAAACTGTCAGGTGGTTTAACTCTCTAGCATGGACTGACCCTTTAACCTTCCTTATTATATGTATAGATGACTCTTGGAGGATAACCCTGGACAATGGCTCTAGTGAGGCTGGGATCCTATGGTTCCCACACTCAGAAGAGATACACAGGGCAGGGATAGTGTGCTTTTCACAGAATTCGTCCCCCCAGGTGTCTTTCATCTGTGCAACGTTTAACCAGACCGGTCAATAAATGCATGTGTGGTTTCTCATGGCCGGCTGTGTACAATCAATAGATAAGTAGAGGTGTCATCAGGCTTTAGTTCTGTATGTGACTGCCTGCCACCTTGCATTTAGCACCAATTCACAGTGTTGTGGTCCCTTAACACACATGCATTGACGCGCGTTACGCCATGCGTCAATGTGCGTCACTTTAAGGCAACCCATCCACCCTCAGTGGTTTGTATAATGCAGTATAAAAGCTGCATGTACCACGTTGGACAGAACTGCATCACAACGCATTATAAATGGATGGCCTTGCACTGCACCAACGGACGTAACGCGCGTTGCGGTAACACGTGTTACCACAGCACAGTAGCGTGACTAGGATGTAAGTTGTGAAGCACTACAAGGATAACAATTTACAGTCACAAAAGCAGGACTCGATGGACCACAATGGCGCACGTGGTGCTGTGCCTAGGACAAGGGGCAACATTTATAAAGCGATCATTTTGTTTGCCTCTTCTGCTCATCCACTTCGTTTGTGTGGATTGAGAAATTTGCACTGCATTTTTTTTGTCGCTCTAAATTGTGTTTTTACATGCATTTTTTCTGTACTGACCAATTCAAGGGTCAAAATTCTAAAAAAAAATTTCTACCATGATAGGTGCGTTGCTTTGACATGTGCAGCGTTGTGGAAAAATGTTGAGATGCTGCATTTTTCTGCAACGCACTGCATGGATTGAACAGGGACACAACTCAATGGAAATGGTGTGAAGGAGCCACGAACGGCACTGCAATGTACATTAGGGGCTCATTCACATTATGAGTAGTAGCTGGAGTTTTTGTTGCACTAGATAAACACCAGTCACCACAAGGGCACATAGAAAACAATTGTTTTCTATGTGCTTTGTTAACAGCACAATACTGGTGGAAAAAAAGCAGTCAGGATACATTTTTCTGCAGCTCACTGGATTGGTGCTTCAGGTTACTGCACAGCACACTACGCTACTGTGCGGAGACATGGATGAACTGTCACTTTTTGCACATCAAATAAAGTTTAAAAAAAAAATCAGGCATCACATCACCCTTCCCAACCCTCTCCCCCACACACACCACCACCACCACCTCAGAGCTCAACTGACAGCTGACCATACACTAAGGTCTCATTCAAACTGGACGTTATGGGCATCTGGTATTTTTTTTTTCTGCCTCTAAATGCCCCTGCATGTTGGCCTATGTGTCAATGCACACATACATTTCTAGAGGAGTTTAGAGGCAGAGAAACCCCCCCCCCCCCCACTGCCAAGCGATAGTAAAAAGCAGCGCACAGTACATATATAACACTTGTTAGGCAAACAATTAACCCCTTAAATGCCCCGAGATGTTAACCCCTTCCCAGCCAGTGTCATTAGTACAATGATAGTGTATATTATTAGCATTGATCACTATGTCAGTGACAGTTCCCCCAAGAATCAGTTAGTGTCAGATTGCCTGCCGCACTATCACAGCCCCACTACAAGTCGCTGATCACCACCATTACTTGTATAAAAAATTCTTGTATATATCCCATAATTTTTAGACGCTATAACTTTCGTGGAAACCGTTTAATATACACTTATTGAGATTCTTTTTTACCAAACACATGTAGCAATTAGTACAATGACAGTGTATATTATTAGCATTGATCAATATGTCAGTGACAGTCAGTTCCACCAAGAATAAGTTAGTGTCAGATTGCCCGCCGCACTATCACAGCCCCACTTTAAGTTGCTGATCACTACCCTTACTAGTATAAAAAAAAAAAATTCTTGTATATATCCCATAATTTTTAGACGCTATAACTTTCACGGAAACCAATTAATTTACACTTTTTGAGATTCTTTTTTACCAAACATGTAGCAAAATACATTTTAGCCTAAATTTATGAAGAAATTAGATTTTTTTAATTTTTTTAATTGGATATGTTTTAGAGCAGAAAGTAAAAATTTTTTTTTTTTTTAATTTTTGTCTTTTTTTGTAAAAAAGCCCAATGGTGATCAAATACCAACAAAAAAGCTCTATTTGTGTGAAAATTTTCATATAAATGTGCATGACTGCGCAGTTCGCAGTTAAAGTAGCGCAATAGCAAAATAAGGCCTGGTCATGAAGGGGGTAAAAGTGTGTCCATGCACACATAGGCATTTGGAGGAGTTTAGAGGCAGATAAAAAACCCCACATGGCCAGCGCATCCAGGAGCAGAATGTTGATGTGCGTAAACGTGTGGAAATTTGCGGTAACGCATTTACGCTAGGTGCATTTAGCGCTTGAGCGTTAACTCTTTTCAATGGCCAGAATAAATTATTTTTCCGGCCAGTGAAATGAATTAACGCCCAAATGCTTGACACGCCTAAACACGTGAAAAACACATTTACAATTGTCTAGCATTTTTTCCTGCCAAAACACCTCTGCCAGGAGGAATGTCGTCTAGAAGAGGCAGTAAAAATGTCCCGAGTGCAGGAGGCCTAAAAATTTCTTGTGCTGTGGGTTGTGAAAAATGCTGCAAATCTGCCACATTCTGTATTGCACCTGTATGGTGTGAAAATTGCTTTCTATGTGTCCTTGTGTTGGGCCTGCATTGATCAACACAGCTCAAAGAACATGGCGTGAATGTGTCCTAGACAGGGCCGGACTGACCATTTGGAAACTCGGGCACTGCCCAAGGGCCTGGGGTCAGTAGAAGGTCCCATGAGATGCCCCTGGTACCTTTTTCATAAGCTTTTTTGAGTTTGGGCAAGGACACAGGGGCCCCATGATCCCCTATTGCCCGGGGGCCCCATGAGTTGTCAGTCCGCCCCTGGTCCTAGATCAATAGCAGAGCCGTTAAAATGCGTTGCAGCAACATGCGATAAAGCCGCACATTACCGCAACACAAATTGTTTTAAACAGACACAAAAAAAAGATTATAGATTTCCTTTAATGAACTTCCTAAATCAACCTTGATGGCCCAGAGACTCATCACTACCTGCAGGTCTCACCCTGGGAATGGAACCATTTGTTCTTCACAGGTACATATTAGTTTTTTTCCCCCAGAAGTCATCACATCTTATCCCTGCTACTTAACAGACCACTGTCACCCTCTGGGCCCTTCATCTGTCCTTTCACTGTAGGATGTTAAATTTCCAATTACCGCCTACAGTGCAAACTTTTTATTTTCCTTCCGAAAAGTGAAACTGGCATTTTTTTTTCCTTTTCCTTTCAGGCTTTGCATTCCATTTGGTGGAAGTTGTGAGCTACCAAAATGTAACTGGATAGTTCCGATTTACGGGAGAGGCGAGTGTGAGCCGCTGAGCTTCCTCCTTCAGATGATGCACAATTACAGTTTTTTTTACTCATTTTTACTTAATTCCGAGATTTAGGAAATCCACTTGGATCATCTGCGTGAAAGCTTCAAACATAAATGTTTCTGTCTGAAGAGGAAGATGTTTAGGACAGGAAGAAAAATGTTGTGTATTGGGATAAACATGTTTGATCAGAGGAGAAATGTATTTGATTAGAGTTAGAATTACACATAAACATTCAATCTATTGGATTTAAAAGGCTTTCGTTGACCTGAACATTGCTTTAACTCCTTGTACATCAGCTGAGACCTGCTCCCAAGATGTTGACTTGCCTTTGGAAGGCCTTCTTCTCATTTTCCTAGAAGAAGCCTTGGTGGAGTTCCGGGCTCAAGGATAAGTATACTCTAGCTCAAAGAGGTAGCTCCCTAACTTACGGGGTGCCCGATGGTCTTCATAGTAGTCCAAAAAGACTGCAAAGGATGGAGAACCTTTGTAACCAGTCCAGTCTGGGGGGGGAAAGGTCAAGCTAATCCTGATCAAGGGGTTGCGAGCCCCCCGAAACATGCCAGTTTTACCTTCTGATCTTTTATCAAGCTTCGTAAACTAAGGCTGGTCATATATCAGTAGAATTCCATTAGAAAAAAAAAAGGTTTCTGGAACTTTTGTTTGATTTTCTCACAGGTAATGGTGTCAAATGAGCGATTGTTTTCAGCTGTAGTAATGAAGAAAATCAAAGAAGGATGGAAAATTTTCTCAATGCATGAAATTCTATTCATGAATGTGGCTTTCCTAGTTATATAGAGGATCTTCACCCTAAAAAAAAAAATGAAAAGTCAGCAGCTACACATAATGTAGCTGCTGACTTTTAATTTAAGGACACTTACCTGTCCAGGGATCCAGCACTGTCCTCACCCGGGCCGTTTTTTTACTGGTCTTCGGGTCCCCAGTGTGGGCATGTTTACTGTGGGAAGCCAGCTGTGACTCCTTTCAGCTTCACAGCCGGCTTCCCACTGTGCATGCGTGAGCCGCACAGCACTTTGTGAATGGTCCAGCCAGGGGTGGACTGACAACTCATGGGGACCCCAGGCAATAGGGGATCATGAGGCCCCTGTATCCTTGCCCACACTCAAACCACACCCACAAAAGCCTATTAAAGGTACCAGGGGCATCTCATGGGGCCCCCTTCTGACCTCAGGCAGTGCCCGAGTTCCCAAATGGTCAGTCCACCCTTGGTCCAGCAGCCTTCTGTGAACTGTGATGTGTCACAGAAAGCCGCAGGCAAACAGACGGGGACCTAACTTCCACCCAGATCGCCTAGGCAATCCTAGCGCCAGTACCGATTTTAAAACTATGTACCATAGCCACTTTCCGCAAAAATGTTTAATGTGCCAAATATGGTAGAGGATGGAGGGAGGAGGACCTAAAGTGGAATGTCCCCTTTAGGGTGAACTTCCACTTTAATCAGGTTGAAAAGGACACAAGTCCATCTAGTTCAACAATAAATAAAATAGAATAAATATTAAAAAAAAAAAATTGTTCAGGAAAAATCGTACTTATTGTAATTGCCTCCCGAAATCAAACCTAGAAGTCAAAACATTAGAATAGCAAACAAATAAAATTGTTCAGGGTTTTCATATGAAACTTGTCATGCCCATGGTGGTACTATCAAATATTCTGACCAACATGTTTTCTGAATTTCCGTAGGAAAGTTTTATATGAATCTCTTCTGGTGTATGGCCAGCCTTAGTTTTTTACATTTTGAAAAAAAAATCAGAAGGTAAACCAACGTATTTCGGGTGCTCTCAACCCCCTTCATCTGGGTTGGCTTTACCTTTTTTTTTTTGTATTACGAGTAATAAACCTATACAGGACTAGTTACAAACTTGTGGCATGCTCATCCTTTGGACTCTTTTTAAAATTTTCAAGGGAAGACCACATTGCAACGTAGTGAAAGTTAACAGTTTTTTGAGTGGCTGTTAGCCTAGCCAGGGAACGTCAGTAAAGCTGGCCATAGATTCATCCATTTTTTTCATTCAACCATTGAGTTGAACAATCAAAAGCTGACCCAATTCCTCCATCCACACATTCAAGGTGGATGGAGGAATCCTCCCCGCTGTGTCAATTTATTCTGATTGTGGGTAGGCTCCCCCACCTTCAAAATACACAGATCAAATCACATGATCGAGAGGACATTTTCCAGAAGGGCAGCTCCACAGAAGTTGATCGGTAGAGCAACTTCTGTACAACCACAGTGCCCATATATGGATTGAAATTCAGCCGGTCCCTGCTGAATCGGTTAACTTTTGATCCATCTATAGGCATCTTAGCTGCAGTCCAATGGCCAGTACACATAAAAAAAGAAAATCGTACAGAATTTCCATACGAGGAGCGATCAGCCGATTGTTTGATCGTTAGTACAGTGCTTATTAATAGCTGATTCTGACTTTTCAGATGTTGAAAACCAAGGGTGCAAGCTGGAAAATGTTTATTATATGAGAACAAATTTTTCATTTACTATGTACAGTAATTGTATGGAAATAATCAAGTAGGAAAATACATGCATGATCAGAAGCAAAGAACAACCCTACACTTCCTCTTCTACACTAGTATGTACAGTGGGGATCAAAAGTTTGGGCACCCCAGCTAAAAATTTGTATTAATGTGCATAAAGAAGCCAAGGAAAGATGGAAAAATCTCCAAAAGGCATCAAATTACAGATTAGACATTCTTATATTATGTCAACAAAAGTTAGATTTTATTTCCATCATTTACACTTTCAAAATAACAGAAAACAAAAAAATGGCGTCTGCAAAAGTTTGGGCACCCTGCAGAGTTAATATCTTGTACTGCCCCCCTTGGCAAGTATCACAGCTTGTAAACGCTTTTTGTAGCCAGCCAAGAGTCTTTCAATTCTTGTTTGAGGTATCTTTGCCCATTCTTCCTTACAAAAGTCTTCCAGTTCTTTGAGATTTCTGGGCTGTCTGTCACGCACTGCTCTTTTAAGGTCTATCCATAGATTTTCAATAATGTTGAGGTCAGGAGATTGTGAAGGCCATGGCAAAACCTTCAGTTTACGCCTCTTGATGTAATCCCCCGTGGATTTCGAGGTGTGTTTAGGATCATTATCCATTTGTAGAAGTCATCCTCTCTTTAACTTCAGCTTTTTCACAGATGGCATCTGGGGTGCCCAAACTTTCGATCCCCACTGTAGCTATGTTTGTCTTTGTCGGCTGAGAATTGTCTTGCAAGTCAATACCATTCCAAGTACATCATGATACGCGCTTCGGTCATCCGATTTTCTCGTAGTGTATACTAAGCTTTAAGCTGGCCATACACATATAGATTAGCCACTTGGCTGAATGGGAAAAATCCATAGATTCACCCATCCATGCTAAACAGTGTGCATGGACAAGTCTCCTCTGCCGGCTATCGTATGCTGCTAGCCCAGACCCTCGACTGTCGGAATACCTGAACGGTAGCTGATTGGCTGATTTTTTTCATACGGATCCTTCAATTTCTCAACTGGCGTTTGTCACGCCAGGTGATGTCTGCTCGAATTCTGTCCAATCCACAAGAGTCGTCTGAAATTTTAGCCATGTATGATCAACCTAACAATATGGGTTTGATGACGGAAACAAAAGAGCTTAGTGCTTCCACTGATGACCTTGTTTATGTGGCAAATCTCTTTAAGACCTCGGTCGCACTGGGTGCGACTTTCAAATCGCATGCCAAGTCACACCCTATTGTCCGCAATTACAGCGGTCATATCGGTGCGGTTCCAACGTGGTTGAAGCCGCACCGATTTCTAAAGTAGTACATGCACTACTTTTGGTGTGATTTGCATAGACATCTGTGTCAGATGTCCTGCAAATCGTACCTAAAATCGGCATGTCCCCCCGACTTTGAAATAGCGCAACTTCACTATAATTCGCATGTTTTTAAAGTCAGGCTTGATGTGACCGGGATGTAAGACTCCATTCACATTAGCGCGCCTCTTTTGATGTGACCTTTGGTGTGACTTTGATCCGAATTTACATTCTGTGGACCAAAGTCACATCAAAAGTCGTACCAAAGTAGTGCAGGCACCTTTTTAAAACCAAAGTCGCACCAATTTGAATGGGTGCCATTGAAAAGAATGGGCTGCGACTTGTCATGCAACTTTGATGTCCAAGTTGCACAAGTGTGAATGGAGCCCTATTGTCTATTTTTATTGGCTATTGTAGCTTTCATTTATAAATTGCTGTTGTGTGTAAATAACAAAAAATGAATTACACAAAGACATCTTTTGTAGGTTCTTGTTAACTACTTGATTCCCTTTTTTATGTCAACTTGTCACATTTGCTCTGCATTTATTTATGTATTTATTTATGAATGAAAGCATGAAAATAATTTATAAATTACTTTTATGTGTAGATGACTACCCCCCCCCCCCAAAAAAAAAACCTTTTTATTAAAACAACATTTTAGCCTTTTATTTCATATTAACCCCTTTCTTACCTTAGCTTTTTTTCTGATTTTGTTTAATCTCTTGCATGCAAACCTATTATGTTTATGTTCATTTATGTTTGTAGTGTCAAACAGAATTTTAGATAACTTTAATTATTTTTGTTAACACCTTTGTTCCCTCCATGTTTTTTTTTTTTTGCTGTTTGTATATAAACACTTTAAATTTGTGTTTTGTAATGCCGAATTAAAGAGCTTGGGGGGGTACACTTTGGCATCCTTGCCAGAGGACCTGCCCCGCACTGGTGGAAAACGTCAGAAAATTGCCCTGTGTATGGCCAGCATAAGGTTTGCTTTGAATATGTCTGCAAGGGCATCTGTTGTGAATAAGCCCTCAGCATGCAATATATATATATATATATATATATATATATATATATATATATATATATATATTTTTTTTTTTTTTAGAGAATTTGATGTAATCAGTAAACTTTCTGCTTCTATAATGCCATCTGTGCACTTCAATGCAACAGCGCCCCTGGTGGTCAGATTTCCATATGACATGAGGAAAGCAAAAGATTATTTCTAAGTCAGCGGAAAGTTCACTGGTAGTCATAGTGAGGGAGATTTACTAAAACTGGAGTGCTGCAGCTCTGCATAGAAACCAATCAGCTTCCAGGTTTTATTGCCAAAGCTTAATTGAACAAGCTGAAGTTAGAAGCTGATTGGTTGCCATGCACAGTTGCATCTGATTCTGAGTGCTCCAGTTTACGTAAATCTCCCCCATAATGTGTCAGGGCAAATTAACCATACGCAGGGAATACTTTGACATGTACGTTTGCGGAAAATGTGGTCCTACCATTTGTTTCTCTCTAGAGAGTGAAAGAGATATGGAGGGAGGTGATAAAAAAAAAGAGAGAGAATTAAGGGTGAAAGAGAGAGAAAAAGGGAGAAGAAAAGAGTGAGAGAGAAAGAACAAGAAAAGGAAAGAGGAGAGAGCGAAAGAAAGTAAAAGAAAAGGAAGGGGAGGGGGAGAGAAAGTGAGAGAATAAGGAGAGAGAAAAAGTGTGAGAGGAGGAAAGTGGGAGGGAGAGAGCAAAAGAAATTAGAAACGAGAGAGGGGGGAGATAAAAAGAGAAAGAGAGAAGAAAAGAGTGAGGGAAAGAGAGAAAGAATGAGAAAAGGAAAGAGAGAGTAGAGAGAGAAAGTAAGAGAAAAGGGGGGGGGGGGGGAGACAGAGGGAGAAAAAGAGAGGAAGAGGCAGTCTGAGATATAAAGATAATATGGGAAGGGGAAAAGAATCAGGGAGAAGGAAGGCAAATAGGGAAAGAAAAAGAAAGGTGGAGATGGGGAGGGAAAGAGGGAGAAACAGAGCGAGAGAGAGAGAGAGAGAGAGAGAGAGAGAGAGAGAGGGGTGGATAAGAATGGGAGAGAAGAGGGAAAGAAAGTTGGAGAGAGAACACAAAATTCATGTACTGACCTCCTCTCCCCTTTATAATTTTCCTTACGCTGATCATTTCCTAGGACTTGTTCCTTCCACCCCCTCCCCCTTCGCCTTCCCCATTTCAACCTATAATATTTATTCAGTTGCTTTGGCAATGTTAAAATGTCTTTGGTTATGCTAATAAAGCAACAGTGAGAATGATATAGTGAGTGAGAGAGAGAGATCGGGGCGAATAAGAGATAGAGAGAGAAGGAATCAGAGGGGAAAAGATGATGGATGGACAGACAGCGAGACAGAAAAAGAGACATTGGAAAAACAGACAAAGAAAGAGTATGAATTGGGCATTAAATTGTAGAAAGAGCAGGGACTGTCATTGGATCAGAAACTGTCATGGGAACAGGGACTGCCATTGAATCAGGAACTGCCATTGGATCAGGACCTGCCATTAGATTAGGAACTGCCATTGGACTAGAGACTGTCATTGGACCAGGGACTGCTACTGGAACAGGAACTGTCATTAGATCAGGGCCTGCCATTGGATCAGGGATTACCATTGGATCAGGGCCTGCCATTGGATGAGGGACTGCCCCTGGACCGAGGACTGCCTTTGGAAAAGGAATTGTCATTGGACCAGGAACTGTCATTGTATCAGGGACTGCCATTGCATCAGGGACTGTCATTGGATCAGGGATTGCCATTGGATCAGGGACTGTCATTGGATCAGGGACTGTCAATGGATCAGGGCTGACATTGGACCAGGGATTGTCATTGGATCAGGGCTGACATTGGACTAGGGACTGTTATTGGATCAGGGCCTGCCATTGGATGAGGGACTGCCCCTGGACCATGGACTGCCTTTGGAAAAGGAACTGTCATTGAACCAGGAACTGCCATTGGATCAGGGACTGTCATTGGATCAGGGATTGCCATTGGATCAGGGACTGTCATTGGATCAGGGCTTGCCATTGGATCAGGGACTATCATTGGCTCAGGGCTGACATTGGACCAGGGATTGTCATTGGATCAGGGATTGTTATTGGATCAGGGCCTGCCATTGGATCAGGGGCTGTCATTGGATCAGGGCCTGCCATTGCATCAGGGACTATCATTGGATCAGGGCTGACATTGGACCAGGGATTGTCATTGGATCAGGGCTGACATTGGACCAGGGTTTGTCATTGGATCAGGGCTGACATTGGACCAGGGATTGTTATTGGATCAGGGCCTGGCATTGGATGAGGGACTTTCCCTGAACCAGGGACTGTTATTGGACCAGGGACTGCCATTGGATCAGGAACTGTGATTGGATCAGGGACTGCCATTGGATCAGGAACTGTCATTGGACCAGAAATTGTGAAAGGACCAGGGACTGCCATTGGATCAGGGACTGTCATTACAACAGGGACTGCCAGTAGAAAATTACTATTTTCTTCCGTAAAATAGACTATGTAGCTGAACAAATTGCCAGCCAAGACCGCATCTAGCTGGACAACTACAAATACAAAAACCCCTTCCTCATTACTTTCCAGTAAGGAAGAATTTTTCTTGCACACATTTGTAACACATTGTGCCCACAATTCAGAGATAAGAGAAGTTACAATTTAACCGATCCTGGCACATTCATCTAGCTGACGGCTGTAGCGCCTTCCTCACATCTGAAGGACAGTTTGGTGTCTGATACGGCCATGCAAAAATAATCTGCAAGTTGATTCATTTGATCACAGCCTCTCCCGGCATACAAAGTAGTTTTGCAGTTGTTGGTCGAAGAATTCATGGAGGTAGAGGAACGAAAGATCTTTTTAGCAGTTGTACATGGGTTTATTTATTTAGTGCAAAAAACCATGGAGATCACTCTTATTGTTGTATTTTCTAGCATATTTGCAGAATTACTGTGGACTAGGCAATGAAAGGCTCACACAAGCAGCCAGTTACCTTCCTTACTTGTATCACCCCCCCCCCCTTCCAATTTGCCATCAGGCCACTTGAGATTCTTGAAAATAAGGCAGTACTAAATCCTGATTCCAGGCTTAACCCCCCAACTTTCCCAAAGGCTCTCCCATGGGTGGCTCATGACGCCCTGCACTCACTGGATGTCTTCAGTCTTCTACAGTAAATGACGCTGGGCTTCATTTAACTTGGAAAACTGAGGACATCTAGTGGCAGTAAGAAATGACTGCAGGGTACAGCGCTGGAGGGAAGTAAGTATTCAGGAATAAAAGTGAGCGCTAAAAAATGAGCTGCTGTACACCGAAAGGCACCAAAAACCTCCAAAGACCAACTATTGAATAAAGGTGCAGCGCTAAAACATCAATTCAATAAATATGAAAAATATCAATATAAAGTGCAAATGCCAACAACCTGAGAGATAAATCTATCAACAAAGGTATGTCAAAAGTGACAAAATCACCAATGGATATTCTTAATAATAGGAAAATGAATAAAGTGACAGTATTGTAAATGCACATTCAAGGTGATTATTGGTGCTAAAGTGACAAAGTCTATATAATATTCAAAGGATGCAAATCTTCTAATCAAGTGATCCACTGTGCATCTTCTGGTGATCAAATATTTGAATTACACACTCACCAGATGCATAATCCCATCATGCATTTGAGAAAATATCACATCTCAGTAGGTCAACTGGATCCTCTTATGGACTCCTCTATCCTGGTAAGGACTTGCCT
Organism: Staurois parvus; assembly: GCF_062004578.1. NCBI lineage: Eukaryota > Metazoa > Chordata > Amphibia > Anura > Ranidae > Staurois > Staurois parvus. The sequence continues at coordinate 3,105,183 of NW_028318678.1, read as the reverse complement.
CTGGATCATCAAATGGGATGCAACACCTCTCAACTCCCTTCTGGGTGGGCTCTGTGGGTGGTAGGCTCAATAGGAGCCCCAAAAAAGGATGCCAAATTGGTGTGATATCGTTTCAAAAGGGGTATTTATTGATCCATAGCAGGAATAGACAAATAGTATAAAACAGGTCTCGGCGGCGTGACGTCAGAATGCTGCAGCTCTTCCCTTACGCGTTTCGTGCTCAAGCACGTAGTCATAGGGGGCGAAAGCCCCATACACACGAAGAATATCAGACGAATGATCATCCGCTTTTTTTTTTTCATATCAAAAATAAACAGGGTACTAAACGTATGAAGATTTTTGTGCAAAAGAAAAGAATTTCAAAAGTGATGTATTGTATTTTCGGATGACTACTGAACGAAAATGGTATGATCTGATATCGTACGAGAAAACATTTTGCGCTTGTCCCTTTGGATATTGTTGCATGAAGTGTCGTGATTGGCTCTCGGGAGCTGTGTACTAACGATCCGATTATTGGACGATCGGTCCTATGAAAATTTTCATACGATTTTTTATCATGTGCCAACCAGGGTTCTATTGCTTTGCATAATGCGATCCATATCCCTTTTTCAACATACTGATGGGGGGACAGAGCAGAGTGAGGCTGTCATCAATGTAGAGATGCTTCTCCATTGTCCAGTCAGCAGACCAATCTGTTATCCACTGTCCAGTCAGCAGACCAATCAGTTCTCCACTGTCCAGTCAGCAGACCAATCAGTTCTCCACTGTCCAGTCAGCAGACCAATCAGTTCTCCACTGTCCAGTCAGCAGACCAATCTGTTCTCCACTGTCCAGGCAGCAGACCAATCTGTTCTCCACTGTCCAGGCAGCAGACCAATCAGTTCTCCACTGTCCAGTCAGCAGACCAATCAGTTCTCCACTGTCCAGTCAGCAGACCAATCAGTTCTCCACTGTCCAGTCAGTCCTGGACCAATCTGTTCTCCACTGTCCAGTCAGCAGACCAATCTGTTCCCCACTGTCCAGTCAGCAGACCAATCTGTTCTCCACTGTCCAGTCAGTCCTGGACCAATCTGTTGCTTTACTGCAGGGGAAAAAAACAAGGTCATTGTACTCCCCTTGAGGGTTAGGGACTGATGTGAATGTACAATATATATATGTAAAGTGCTGCGTAAATTGACGGCGCTATATAAGTACCTTAGTTTAATTAATTAAGATCATAGGCCTGGCCGTGCAGTCTGGCAGGGATGCCTGAATCACAAGACTGGCTGTGCAGAATATGAAATCATTTGGTAGGTGAGACAGTTCACACATATGCATTTCAATTGCCTATTTATCTGTTTTCTTGGTGTACACAGTGTTTTATTTTAGCAGTTATTTTTGGTGATTTCAATACAGTTCATTCATAAGAGAACGTCTCTTTTTTTATTAGGCTGGGACTGTCAGGTGGTCCTTGCAGACATCATTAAAAGACACCACATTGCAGGTCATTGTATGAGTGAAGCCTATTATTAGGAAATGCTGTTATGACATGACATGCCCCTGATTTACTAGCCAACACCTGTTGTCACAGACAAGCCCAACAGCCCTCAACATGACACTAGTCAATGATAACACAAACACGACGCCTATATTCCTGTGTAGACTGACTGCCCCCAGTACACATCCACTATCACTTCTATATATTCCCTGCATGGCATCATAGAAGGAATTGGGTTCTAGCTGCCTTGCCAGGCTTGAATGTTAAGGCTTCTAATGAATGCAAGACTTTCCCAGGATCAATACAGGGGCTGATCTGTGTTCTACACAGCACTAGGTAAACACAAATACACCGCTGACACTTTCCACACCTTCTGCAATCAGCTCCCCGCAGGCAGTGACAAGTTTTAGTCAACCGGAAGCTTTGAAGATGAAATTCTTCACACATGACTTGATTAGGTTATTTTAACATGGTACAGAGCAGGGGGCTCCAACCCACTAGTACAGGGGCACCTCGTATATCCTGCAAGTGTTCACTGGGCGGAATATATACTTATAAATGAATGAATAAAACTGAAATGGATGAAAGAGTTTACTTGGATCAGAATTCCCGGTTACATCAGGGTCCTCAACAATCTCCCTTACACCAGGGTCCCCAACAGGGCCCCCTTACACTGGGGTCCCCAACAGAGCCCCCTTATGTCAGGGTCCTCAACAGAATCTCCCTTACACCAGGGTCCCCAACAGGGCCCCCTTACACTGGGGTCCCCAACAGAGCCCTTTTATGTCAGGGTCCTCAACAGAATCTCCCTTACACCAGGGTCCCCAACAGAGCCCCTTACACCGGGGTCCCCAACAGAGCCCCCTTACACCGGGGTCACCAACAGAGCCCCCTTACACTGGGGTCCCCAACAGAGCCCCCTTATATCAGGGTCATCAACAGAATTTCCCTTACACTAGGGTCCCCAACAGAGCCCCTTACACCAGGGTCCCCAACAGAGCCCCCTTAACTGGGGTCCCCAACAGAGCCCCCTTATATCAGGGTCCTCAACAGAATCTCCCTTACACCAGGGTCCCCAACAGAGCCCCTTACACCGGGGTCCCCAACAGAGCCCCCTTACACCAAGGTCCCCAACAGAGCACCTTACCGCGGGGTCCCCAACAGAGCCCCCTTACATCAGGGTCCCCAACAGTGCCCCCTTACATCAGGGTCCCCAACAGAATCCCCTTTACACCAGGTCCCCAACAGAGCCCCTTACATCAGGGTCCCCAACAGAATCCCTTTTACACCAGGGTCCCCAACAGAGCCTCTTCCATCAGGGCCCCAAGAGAGCCCCCTTACATCAGGGTCCTCAACAGTATCCCCCTTACACCAGGGTCCCCAACAGAGCCCCCTTACATCAGGGTCCCCAACAGAGCCCCCTTACATCAGGGTCCCCAACAGAATTCCCTTTACACTAGGGTCCCCAACAGAATTCCCTTTACACCAGGGTCCCCAACAGAGCCTCTTCCATCAGGGTCCCAGTAGAGCCCCCTTACATCAGGGTCCTCAACAGTATCCCCCTTACACCAGGGTTCCCAACAGAGCCCCCTTACACCAGGGTCCCCAACAGAGCCCCCTTACATCTGTGTCCCCAACAGAGCCCCCTTACATCAAGGTCCCCAACAGAGCCCACTTACATCAGGGTCCCCAACAGAGCCCCCTTACATCAGGGTCCCCAACAGAATCTCCCTTACATCAGGGTCCCCAACAGAGCCCCCTTACACCAGGGTCCCCAACAGAATTCCCCTTACATCTGGGTCCCCATTAGAGCCCCCTTACATCAGGGTGCCCAACAGAATCCCCCTTACATCTGGGTGCCCAACAGAATCTCCCTTACAGCTGGGTGCACAACAGAGTCCCCCTTTCATCATGGTACCCATGAGAGCTCCCCTTATACCAGAGTCCCCATTAGGGTCCTCCCTTACATCAGGATCCACATCAAACTCCCCCTTACATCAAGATCCCAATCAGAGTCCACCCCTACATTATGATCATCAGAGCCCCCCTTAAATCAGGGTCCCCTTCAGATCACCTTAAATCAGGGTCACCCTTACATCAGGGTCCTCATCTGGCTCCCCCTTACTTTGCAATCCCCCCTTCCATCACTGTCCCCTTCAAAGTCCACCCTTATATTAGGGTCCCCATCTGACTCCCCCTTACATCACAGTCCCTGTCAGAGTCCACCATTACATCAGTGTTCCCATCTGATGTACATCTGAGTCCCCCCTTACATCATAACCCCCTTCAGAGTCCCCCCTTACAGGCTGGGAACAGGTCTAGGACAACCTGGGTTCGCAGGACGTGGGTTGAATGATGCTGTCCATCAGACTGATGACATCTAGTGACAAAAAAAAGTACTGCAGGAGAAATCTCTGGACTGAAGGTATTTCAGCCAAAGATGCTTTTGTTATTTTATCTTTTGATGGACTATTCCTTTTTATTTATTTTTTGGCTGACATTCTGATTTCAATTCTACATAAACATTGAGGGATAAAATGTATACCCAGCACAGCACAACTGACATTTCTTGTTTTTCTTTTATATTTTGGTGACCAAAAAAAACAACAACAACAAAGGTATATACTCTGTCTTGGTGCAATGTGTGGTCTAGGAGCGTGGGAGAGCCATTAGATTGTCAGCTCCTTAGCACTGATGTGAATAGATCTTTGCACCCCTAATGCTGCAATGAATGTTGACGCCGTACGCATTCTGGAAATGAAACAATAAAACTTTATGTATACGTGCACGCAGACACTGCACCTTCTGAAAGGGAAGCAGGCGCCAGGATGATCAATTTGCATTGTACATTAAAGGCCAATCCTTCAGAATAGGACACAGAGATTATAACGAGTGTCAGGTTGTTTTTGTTTTTTGGTATAAAAAAACAAAAAAAAAAACAAACAACAACAAAAACTAAAAATGTAAAAAATATATTGAGTCGCTTTTGTTACTGAATTGGCGATTTGATATTCTAATATATTCTCCATACCAGGGGCGGACTGACAAGTCATGGGGCCCCCGGGCAATAGGGGATCATGGGGCCCCTGTGTCCTTGCCCAAACTCAAAAAAAGCCTATGAAAAAGGTACCAGGGGCATCTCATGGGGCCCCCTACTGACCCCGGGCCCTCGGGCAGTGCCTGAGTTTCCAAATGGTCAGTCCGCCCCTGCTCCATATATAACTGAATTGCATGTAAATTTGTGTTTGATGCTACTTGACAATTACTACTGCCCTAACTCTAGGATCACACCTATGCAGGTTGCCTTTGATGCGTTTCTGCATTTTGTTTTGTGTTGCGTTTTGCATTTTTGAGCTTGCGTTTTTGATGCAGTTTTTTTTTTCATTTTGTGTTGCTAGGCAGATTTTAAACGCAAAATACATGAAAAACGCAATACATGATTTTCTGCAGCATTCCCATTGAAGTATATAGAACCAAAAATGCAACAATTTGTGTTCAAAAAAGTCTCTGACCCTTTCCAAAAAACGCACCGGGTGAAAAGGCCGAGATGTGAACCTGTCCCATAGGAAATCATGTAAATGGACTGTACTGCACATATGTGGGTTTCTCACACATAGAGCTCATTCACATCATGTGCGTTGGACCGTGTCACTGAAACACAAAAAACATGCCAAAATCATTTGTTTGCAAAAGGCTCCGTGCACATCGATGTGTTACAAAAATGCCAATCGACACAACACAATGCGTTCAAAAAAAGTAGTGAGCCGCAATCGCTTGCGGTGCATGCCCGCTAAAAGTGTGCACTGTGCCCATGAAAAGCAACAGAAGATATTATTCCTATCATGGTTGCAAAGCAACGCGGGTGTGACATGTATACACCCCCTGCCAGCTAAGGAAGGAGCAGCTGGGAGGCAGTAAAACCGTGGCTCAGCCACAGGGTTTTAACACCCCCCCCCCCAACGACTAATGTGAAATGCCCCCCCTTACTGAAATGCATGGCAATTATATTTCTGTTATTGCAGTATCATTTATTGTGTCTGGTGCCCCCATGCACCTCCGGCATGCATGTGTGCTGAAACGCAGTATAGCACCAAACTATACATGCCGTCCTGTGCACTAAAATGCGCGATAAAATGCAGCCTGACGTGTTTTTGTGTGCGTTGCTGTATGTTTCAGTCCATTCATTTTGAATGGGTTGTATACTGCAATGGGCATGTTGCAGTGTACAACATGCTGTGGATCACAGGGGCTAAATGGTTAGCACTTCTGCCTGGCAGCACTGGGGTCGTTGGTTTGAATCCCAGCCACGGCACCACCTGCCTGGAGTTTGCATGTTCTCCCTGTGCCTGTGTGGGTTTCCTCCCACACTCCAAAGACATGCTGGTAGGTCTAAATTGTCCCTTGTATGTATGAATGTGAGTTAGGGACCTTTATGCCCCTTGCGGGTTAGGGACTGATGTGAACAGGGGCAGACTGACCATTTGGAAACTTGGGCACTGCCCGAGGGCCCGGGGTCAGTAGGGGGCCCCATGAGATGCCCCTGGTACCTTTTTTTCATAGGCTTTTTTGAGTTTGGCAAGGGCACAGGGGCCCCATGATCCCCTATTGCCTGGGGGCCCCATGAGTTGTCAGTCCGCCCCTGGATGTGAATGTACAATATATATGTAAAGTGCTGTGTAAATTGTTCTTCCTGTGCCTGCATGGGTTTCCTCCCACACTCCAAAGATATGCTGGTAGATTAATTGGATCCTGGCTAAAAATTGGCTCTAGTACGTGTATGTATGAAGATCAGTACTAGGGTCGTTGGTTCAAATCTGCACCACCTGCCTGGAGTTTTCATATTCTCCCTGTGCCTGCATGGGTTTCCTCTGGGTACTCCAGTTTCCTCCCACCCTCCAAAGACATGTTGGTAGGTTAATTGGATCCTGACTAAAAATTGGCCCTAGTATGTGTATGTATGTAAGTTAGGGACCTTAGATTGTACGCCCCTTGAGGGCAGGAACTGATGTGAATGTACAATATATATGTAGAGTGCTGCACAGATTGACAGCACTATATAGGTAACTGAAATAAAACACACAAAAAGAAAAAAAGTGTTGCACTGGCGCTTCATTATTATTGGCACCCCAAACATGGAATGCAGGCTCACATTTGGGGTATAAAATGCACAACAAACATGCGGTTAAAAAAATGCAAAGCTTAACATCTAAAAAAGGGACATGAGCTACTTTTGGTGCATTTGTCACACATAGGGGAACCTGTTGAACTGACTGGACTGCCCTATGCGTCTATTATTATTATTATACAGGATTTATATAGCGCCAACAGTTTGCTCAGCGCTTTACAATATAAAGGGAGACAATACAGCAACAATACAGTTCAATAAAAGAGGGATAGGAAGGCCTGATCCTTGGAGCTTACAATCTAAAGGAAGGGTCTAAAACATGCACCATAAACAAAGGTGCTCAAAAGTGCGTGTTCATGAAACGCCAGCCTCAGGCTGCATTCACACCATAGTGTCTCTTAATGGTACCCCAAATGTGGCAAAACGGATGGTAAAAAAAGCATGTGCAGCTCCCAGCTCAAAAAAGTGCACGAGCTCCTTTGCTGCGAGTAGACGTGCGATTTGTTACCATTAGTTTTTCAGACAAAAATGTTGTTTTCAGAGGTTCGGATGTATACAAATCTTCAAATGGACATAGTAACAAATGTCAATGAATCCGAAAAAAGTTTTTTTTAACAAAATTTATAAATGCTATTCGTTCATTCGGATGACGTCACATGATGCGATAGTTCACTCCAACGGGGAAATTAATTCAGTTTTTTAATTTGTTTGATGATTTGGTTTCAGATAACGAATGGATCTGAATTTTGTTTCATTTGTTAGTTCGGATGCACATGACGCCATTGTCCAATCAGCTCGTGCCATTTCTCTTGGTGAGTTGGACTAGAGTCTGAAAATATCGAATTCTTCCGATTCAAATTCGCCCAATTTGATAATGTATCAAATATATAGCAATCTTCCGGAACAACTGATAAATATTTTGAATCCACCTGGACCAACGAATGTACAAATGTCGAAGATACAAAACGAATTCTGGAAACAATTTGATTCATCATAATGAAGATGACGAAACAAAATCCATCCGAAACGAAACGTTCCAGCATGTTTAGTTGCACGTAGGGCAGCCTACTGAAATTAATTGCTCTATGGCCTCATGCACACAAGGCGTAACAGGAACGCACATTCTTTTTTTTGTGCATTTATTGCGTGATTGTGCATACTCGGCCTGACCGGGCTGCCCTATGTGCAACAAATGCGCCAAAGAAGCTCCTGCATTTTTTTTCGGGTGGTAAACGTTGCACAATTTACCATGTGTTTTGGCACATTTGTCGCACAACAAATTCATGTCTGCCGGCATGTCAGGGTGCCATAAAGAATTATTGGCACTGCAAGCACAAAAAATGTTTGTACTTGTAGCCGGATCTAGGGGGGTACTGTGGTGGGCTATACCCCCGAGAATTTTAGTTATGCCCGCCCCCCACACCCCCCAAAGCCAACCCTAAACTTGCACTGTTCTGCCCAAACCTGGCACTGTTCTGCCCAAGCCTGGCGCTCTTCTGCCCTAAATTGACACAATACCACTCCAATCTGATACCGTACCGCCCTAGCCGGACACTATACTGATCTCAGGTATGCCTTGTGTGGGGAGGAGGAGCTCTGCTGCCTGTGCCCAGACTGTGTGCAGTGCAGGGATGGGAGAAGAAGCTGTGCCCATGTCTCCTGCCCCACTACAGTGACCCCTGTCCTCTGCCCAGCCACAGTGACCCCTGTCCTCTACCAGCAGTGACCCCTATCCTCTGCACCGCCAGCAGTGACTCCCGTCCTCTGCCCAGCCACAGTGACCCCTGTCCTCTACCAGCAGTGACCCCTATCCTCTGCACCGCCAGCAGTGACCCCTATCCTCTGCCCCACCAGCAGTGACCCCTGTCTTCTGCCCCACCAGCAGTGACCCCTGTCTTCTGCCCCACCAGCAGTGACCCCTGTCTTCTGCCCCACCAGCAGTCACCCGTCCTCTGCCCCGCCAGCAGTCACCCCTGTCCTCTGCCAGAAGTGACCCCTATCCTCTGCCCCGCCAGCAGTGACCCTTGTCCTCTGCCAGCAGTGACCCCTATATTCTGCCCCACCAGCAGTAACCCTTGTCCTCTGCCAGAAGTGACCCCTGTCTTCTGCCCCACCAGCAGTAACCCTTGTCCTCTGCCAGAAGTGACCCCTATCCTCTGCCCCACCAGCAGTGACCCCTGTCTTCTGCCCCACCAGCAGTCACCCCTGTCCTCTGCCAGCAGTGACCCCTATCCTCTGCCCCGCCAGCAGGACCCTTGTCCTCTGCCCCGCCAGCAGTGACCCCTGTCCTCTGCCCTGCCAGCAGTGACCCCTGTCCTCTGCCCCGCCAGCAGTGACCCCTGTCCTCTGCCCCGCCAGCAGTGACCCCTGTCCTCTGCCCTGCTGACCTCCCATCGTCTGCCCCCATGACATTTTTTTCTGCACCCACACATTAGCCAGGCTAGATCTGGTCCTGTCTGTAACAGGGGCGGATTGACCATTCAAGCGCTAGGGCACTGCCCGAGGGCCCAGGGTCAGTAGGGGGCCCCATGAAATGCCCCTGGTACCTTTTATAGGCTTTTTTGGGTGTGCTTTGAGTGTGGGCAAGGACACAGGGGCCCCATGATCTCCTATTGCCCGGGGGTTATCAGTCCGCCCCTGGTCTGTAGCGTGTTTTCTGCGCACATTCCTGGGAGGCGCGGGTTTGAATGGGACCTGCGTGTGTACTGCGACATCCTGCGTAAACGCGCGTTCTAGAAACACTAAGACGTGAACAGAGCGTGATGTGAATGGGGCCACCTGCAGAGAGGGCTATTGGGTTTCCAGTGGTCCTCATCAGGGACGTTAGTGGGGACAAATCCCCCCCAAAAACCCGACCCTGTCATGGGATTGGCTGCCGCCCCCGATCACGGACAGATCACAACACCGCTCTCCGCGCACGTGGGGGAACATTGTAGCGAGTAAAGCGAAAAAAATATCACGGCACCGCCCCCTCCCAGCTGCCGGCCAATCAGAGAAGGGGGAGTGTCCGCGCCCAGCTTACTTATGAAAGGTGTGTGCGGGCGGACGGATCAGAGCGCGGTGCCCGTCCCCGGTGCTCGGTGTCTGTTCTTGGTGCTCTGTCCCGGTGCCTTCCGCCTCCATCCCACAGAAGGATCGCTGTGCCCGGGCTGATTGTTGGAGCCGTCCGAGGTGTGCCGATCCCCCCTTCCCCCGGCACTGCCCGCTCACCAGCCAGATGTTGAACATGAGCTCCGGCCAGGAGCAGGCTCCCGATGGCCCCTGCAGCCCGGCGGGCACTGCCAGCTCCATGTCCCACGTTTCGGACTCCGACTCGGACTCTCCGCTGTCCCCGGCCGGCTCGGAGGGGCGAGGATCGCTCAAGGGCCCCGGGATCTCCAAGAAGGACCCGGACGGCGGGACCATGGACGAGAGGTTCCCCGCCTGTATCCGGGAGGCCGTGTCCCAGGTGCTGAAGGGCTACGACTGGTCCCTGGTGCCCATGCCGGTCCGGGGATCCGGCTCTCTCAAAACCAAGCCTCATGTCAAGAGACCGATGAACGCCTTCATGGTGTGGGCACAGGCTGCCCGGAGGAAGCTGGCCGACCAGTACCCCCACCTACACAACGCCGAGCTCAGCAAGACCCTGGGGAAGCTATGGCGGTAAGTGCCCACCGTGACCTACCCACAATTCCTGGGGTGTGCCCACCGACCTGCCCATGGAGACACCACCTTCCAACAATTCATGGGGTGCCCACCGACCTGCCCATGGAGACACCACCTTCCAACAATTCATGGGGTGCCCACCGACCTGCCCATGGAGACCAAACGCTTTCTGACAATTCATAGAGTGCCATCCCACCTGTCCATGGAGACCCTCCGACAATTCATAGGGTGCCCACCGACCTGCCCATGGAGACCCACGACATTCTAACAATTTATAGGGTGCCCACTGACCTGCCCATGGAGACTGAACACCTTCCAATAATTCATAGGGTGCCCACCGACCTGCCCATGGACACACCACCTTCCAACAATTCATAGGGTGCCCACCGACCTGCCCATGGAGACCAAACACCTTCTGACAATTCATAGAGTGCAATCCCACCTGTCCATGGAGACCCTCTGACAATTCATAGGGTGCCCACCGACCTGCCCATGGAGACCCACGACATTCTAACAATTCATAGGGTGCCCAATGATTTGCTCATGGAGACCTACCACCTTCCGACAATTCATAGGGTGCCCAACGACCTGTCTATTGGGACCCACCACCTTCTAACAATTCATAGGGTGCCCAATGATTTGCCGAAGGAGACCTACCACCTTCTGACAATTCATAGGGTGCCTAATGACCTGCCCTTGGAGACCCACCACCTTCTGACAATTCATAGGGTGCCCAAAGACCTGTCCATTGCAACCCACCACCTTCTGAAAATTCATAGGGTGCCCACTGACCTGCCCATGAGACCGAACACCTTCAGACAATTCATAGGGTGCCCACTGACCTGCCCATGAGACCGACCACCTTCGGACAATTCATAGGGTGCCTACTGACCTGCCCATGGAGACCCACCACCTACGGACAATTCATAGGGTGCCCACTGACCTGCCCATGTAGACCTGCCACCTTCCGACAATTCTTAGGGTGCCCACCGACTTGCGCATGGAGATCTGCCACCTTCTGACATTTCCTGGGGTGTACACACTGACCTATACATGGAGACTGACCACCCTACGACAATTTCTGGGGTATGCACAGTGACCCGTCCATGGAGACCCACAACCGTCCAGCAATTCATAGTGCCCATTGACCTGTCCATGGAGACCCACCATCCTCCAACAATTCCCGGGTTGTGCACACTGTCCCATCCATGGAGACCCACCACCTTCTGACAACTCATAGGGTTCCTACCAACCTGTCCATGGATACTGACCACCTTCCGTCAATGCCTGGGGTGTGCACACTGAACTACTACCTGCTGACAATTCCTGGGGTGCACACACTGCTGCTTGTGCATTGGGGGTGTACCCTTTATTGGCCAACTGACAATCACTGGGGTGCAAACACTGTTCACATTTTTTTTTTGGGGGGGGGAGGGTGGTACTATTTATTGGTCAACTACCCACTAATAATTCCTGGGTGCACACACCGATCTCTGAACATTGTGGGGTGGCGGGGATCTATTTATTGGCCAACTAACCAACTATTCCTGGTGTGCACATACTGCTCCCTGTTCCTTGGAGGGATTGCTTTTTATTGGCTAACTACTTACTGACAGTTACTGGGGTGCACACACTGATCCCTGTTCATTGAGGGGTTTGTATGTTTATTGACCAACTACCTACCAACAATGCCTCAATCATCTGATTTCTGGAGTTCACACCTTTCCCTATTTTTTCGGGCGTTGAATGTAAATTTCACTGTATTGTCTCTGAAGTTCAGATTTCTTAAGAGTTTTATTTAAAATGCAAGAATTAATAGAAATTCCATTGACTAGGGGTTCACTACCTGTTCTTTGGGGTGTTGAATGTAATTGTTCCTGTTTATTGGTCAACTACCCAAATAAAATTTTAAGGGTCTGGGCTCTTATTCTTTGCTTTATGGAGTGTTGAATGTAATTTTTCCTGTTTATTGGCCAAACTACCTACCTTTGATTTATGGGGTTCACACACTTGTCCGTGTTCATTGTGGTGTTGCGTCAGTTTACTCTTTCTTGGCTCTAATTCATATTTTTTTTAAAAGAGGTTTATTTTTATAAAAGCTAGTATCAAATCGACGAACTATGCCATGATGGGGTACTTGATTTATTGTCTTGTCTAAGTACCCACCTTCATTTCCAGGGGTTCAGGAACTTGTCCTTGCATGATGGGGTGTTGAATACAGTGTTTACTGTTTGCCACCTAAATCCATATTTTTTAAGAAGTGTAACTGCAAGATTTAACATAATGCGCTAACTATGACATGATGGGATACCTTACTGTTTCTTGTCCAAGTACCCACCTAGGTTTTAGGGGTTTAAGCCTTGCTTATTGAGGGGTTGCCATATACTATCACAGTTCAGACATTTGTCCATTTGTATTTTGGGTTGTTGCATCAGTTTTTACTGTTTCTTGGTGAACTACCCATCGCTATGTTCGTAGGTTCACATTCTTGTCCCTGTTTTTTAGGTTTTGAACGCAGTTTTTACTGTTCTCTTAATTCAAATTTTTAAGAGATGTATTTAAAATGCAAGAATTTATTTATAAAAATCTACTATCTGTGTCATGGTTGGTTAATAAAAATTCATATAAAATCCCCTAAATATGCCATGTTGGGTATGTAATGGACTGCATTTACTATTGGGAATAACTAGCTCAGGTATAAGACTAGAAAAACGAGTCCTGAAAATGTGCTGCTAGTATCTAATGTATAGAACTGTATTATCTTAGACATTTAACCTTAGAAGAGGTCTTTTTTGGGGATGTTGCATGAAGTTTTTACTCTTTCTTGGTTTTTAAATTTTATATTTTTAAAGAGGTGTATTTAAAAAACAAGTGATATTGAATCCACTAAATGTACCATGATGGGTGTATAGTGTGCAGCAATTACTATTACAACTAAAAAAAAGAACCAACTCAGGTATAACAAAGGTAAAGGGAATCTGAAATGTACATCTGTCCTTTTTGAGATGTTTAGAAACACAGTGACAGTAGAAACAGACCAAGTGGTCAATCATGTCTGCCCATTCTTTGATTTTTTTTTTTTTTTTTTGTCTGAGTATAGATCTCTGCTTTAACCCCAAGCATGTTTAAATCCACTTACTATTGACTGACCCACTGCTGCTGGAAGCCTTTTCTAAGCATCAACTGCTCCTTTGGTAAAATAATGCTTTCAAAGTTTTCTAAACTTTTCTCCCCTACTTTGGGGTTGTGGCCCCAGGCTCTTGATCTTGGCTTCATATGAAAAATATTGCCACCCTGCACCTCTTTTCACACATGCAGTTGAGTGCGTTTATTCTGGCCTTTAAATCAAATATTTTAAAGGAGCATTTACAACTAGGGAAAAACTTGTTGAGGTACAAGATGGGAGCAACGGGACCCTGAAGCTGTTTGCACCTATGTAAAGAACTCTTATTTCAGGGTTGTATAGTATTGGCTGCAATTTTAAATATGTATTGCTTTATCTTGAATTCATATTTTTAAAGACCCATATTTAAAATGCAAAAATTCAATAGTCATTATGCCATGCTGGGGGTTGTAGTTTGTTGCATTACAACTGCTACAGGGGATACCTGGCTCAGCTATAGCACAGGAGCAAAAGGACCCTGAATGTTTTCTGTTACCACCTATCTATACCATGTCAATGTTTTGAGCGACCCTTGGACCCATAATTCTGTTCAAAATTCGTTTTCTACCAAATAACAAAGAAATTGATGGAAGCAGAGACATGAGAGCTCGTAGAACCAATACATTTCTGTTTATTACTTTTAGTTTTATAAATAAATGTATTTATATTTAATTTGCTTTACCAACTTGCTTTGTAATGCAGTAACAATGCCATAACAGGATTGTACTGTGCTGTATTCATCACTACCAAAGAGTAGAATTATCTCAAGTATAACATAGGCGCAAAGTGACCCTCAAATGTTTGTAATATCACACATGTACAAATGTTAACGTAGGCAAGGATTTGGGCAATCAATAGGGTGCCAACAAGGACCAGAAATTCTGTTTAGAAATGTAGTTTTCTATATGGTGGAAAATCCTGAAGACGCTATTAAGAGCAATTTGGTGGCTGGTAGGATAGGATTCTTCTGTAGTATTGACTGTTAGTTAATTTAGTTATTCATGTTTTACTAATTGTGGATCGACATAAGTGTCAGGTGATATCAGAACTAGTTGTTGAAGTTTAGATGAGATGTCCAGTTTCACCTAGGATTCTCTTGGTCTAGTTTGTTGTTGGGTTTACACTTCCCCTCCCATTTATACTGTATCTAGAAGACCTTGCCCAGTTTGCTGTTGCTCATCTCATACCTGGAATTACAGGCTTGGTATGCATCGTCCAACTATCTGGCAGAAATGATAGATATTCTTATTGTGTTTTCTTAGCCATGAATGGCAAGATGTCAGCGGTGATGCTTCTAACCCCAGTTGGGGCATTGATCTACTATTCTTTTTTTCTTTTTTTTCTTTTTTTTTTTACCAAATGGAAATGTCTATAACCAGTTCTAAAAACCTTGTAGCACAAAATTAGAGTTTGTCAAATCCTTAATGCAGAAGTTACCAGATTATATACATGTAGTAATATACTCTGCAATAAATGAACTAAGCAATTGAGGCAGAGCTGAACAATATTCAGGATTGGCAAAAAAAATTACACAGGAACCTGAGTTAATTAGCCTTTTCTAGCCTTGATGCCCCATGGCAAGTTGAATCAACTGACCCATCTTTTCTTCATTGGACCCATCTTTTCTCCAATGGACTGCTTTTGCCTGATCTCTATGCTATAGTTACAGGCTCCATCCACCTTGGAGTCTCCCATAACCTTGGGAGTAACTCTTTCCATGAAAAAAAAAAAGCTCTAATTGGGCTCCCAATTCTACACATGCACGATGGCCTTTATGTCTAGGCCTCATTCACTCAGTGTTGCTGTAACAGGCCCTGTGATATCTTAAAAGCCAACCAGTGACTTCGCTTGGCAGCTCCTACCAAAAACTAAATTGTTTCTGGATGGACTGACCTTTTAATTTTTCTGAACGTAGTCTTGACTTGAATTGGACCCAGGCCTTATGGCTTCCATAGGTGTGTAGATCTAGGAGCTCAAGATGTTGCTCCTACTTGCCCTGTAAATATTAGAATCCATACAGTATGTTTTTTTTTTTTTTAACCCACCCATAACTGGGGGTCAACATGATCTAGTAAGAGGCAGAGTGTTTAATGGTGGACCCTTTTCTATCCTCTCCTGGCCATTTTTGAGACCTCTATAGCAGCACTGAGGTTCCAGTGAAGAGGGGCTTATTCTATATCTTCTTTCTGTGGATTGGACTTTTTAAGTTCAAGAATGTTTTGAAGCCTCACATTTGTATATTATCATACAGTAATTTAGTTCAGCAGTTCCTACTAAAAACTGAAATATTGGTTTAAATTTGCCTTCTGGCTGTAGCCTGGGCTTTGAATGAAACCTAGGCATAATGGCCGCTGAAGGTGTGTAGATGAAGGAGCCCAAGGTGCTGCTCCCACCAGCTGTGTGATACATTAAAATCCAACCAGTAATTTCGCTTGGCAGTTCTACCAAATACTGAAATATGGTTTCGGGGTGGACTAACCCTTTAAAATTTCTAACTGGGCTTAACGTCTCCTGAATATAAGTATGCCCCCTCCTGGCGTTGGTTCCTTGTGCTGTTTTTCTGTGCCTTGGCCTGACATGTGGAACTGTAATTTGATTGCTGGCCTGTTTGATTGAGTAGTGGAACATGATTAATGTCCCGAGGTCAGGTTTACACAGCCATTAACAGATGTTGAACGCAGCTCTGTGCGCAGTAGGTCTCTTCCTCACACTTACTGTGATTTGCTCCGATCTGCAACAACTGGAACAAAGGACGGACTTTAGCTACTGACAGGTGTCAGAAGTGAGGACTCGGCGGCCACTCACAACTGTAACCTGATCAGTAGATGACAAGATGGCACTCGCTGTGTACCAGCTGTTCCAACCAAAGCAAGAGTCACCCTGATTTCTCCAATCAGTGCTGTTTTTTTTTTTTTTTTTTTTTCCTTTTTTGTAATTAGTATGTAGCATAGCGTATCCACTTTGCAACAGATGTTAAATACTTATAGGCTTAAGCAGCTGTCAGGATTAAGTGTTAACCCTTGCAGTTCTGGGTGGGACTCAAACTATCAGCACTTGGGGACAAAAAAATACTTGTTACCAAATCTATTGTAAGAGACAAAGCCGTAACATCTGTACTAGTGACGCCCCCTTACAATCCCTTAACGTAAGCATCAGGCTTCATGACATAGTGGGAAGACCTGTCTCAGGTGGTCACTTGGCAAGCAAGGACTTGAAGTTCTTTGTAGTTTTTTTTTTCTTGGCAGTGGGGGATTACCAAAAGATGAGCTTGGTGAGCCTTTCTTTGCTTCAAATTGCTAAATGGCGCTAGTCAACATGTATATTCATTTAATTATCCTATTATCCTTAAGCTATTTGGGTGTTTAAAGCACACTTTAAATGGGTTTGTCCCATCTTGGGGGAAAAAAAGCATACAGGGCCATTTTAGATTGACTGTATTGGGGAGCTGCAAGTGGTATTTCAAGTGCGTCTATTACTGCCTAAATTCACAGCACTTGGAGGGGGAGGGGAGCTGTAAATATGGGAGAAAAATTAGAGAATTGAGAACTGGACACATAGCTGTCAACCTATGATAGTATTGTGTGCTCATTTCCTACAGGAAAAATTTTCATTTAATGTATTAATTAAAATGGTCCAGAATAATTTATAACCTTTATAAATTATTACATTTTAATTAATACATTTAATTACTACATGCTATTTAATACAATCCATTAGTGCATATTAATAGATTTAGTTTATACAGCTAATATATTATAATTAACACATGTTAACTAATCCATTTCAAACATCCTACCATATTCCTTTATTTCTTGTAATTCGGTGTTTTTTTAATATATGTGTGTGTGTGTGTGTGTGTGTGTGTGTATCGTAAAAAAAATGCACCTTTTCCTTAATAGCCTATCTACATCATGGCCCCTGTCCCTGTTCTTGTTGCAAAAAAAGAAAAATGCATTACATTAGATTCTTGTCGCAAGGAATTTATCACAAAATCTGGTCAATTATGACTAATATACCGGATGCAAAATCCATTCATTTGTCAACTAATTTTGTTCCAAATATCAAATTCTGTCATCCTTTGACAATTCAATCTGTTGCCAATTTTTTTTTATTTCCTCAATAGTGTTTTTTGTTTTTAGAATTTGTTACAGTAAAGTAAATGATTTCAGCAGATGATTCAAATACACTTGGTCACCACTGAGTCATGCTAGAATATTTCAGAACCATAAATTCCAAGTTGTGGTTTTTTTTTTTTGTTTAATTTGAACTACAGTATAATGTGTCTAGGCTGAAAACTTCTAAATTTGAAATCCTAAACAAAAATCATAGTTACTAAATAATAATTATATAGTGGGCAAAGTCTATAGTTCATGGCAGGGCAGGGCAGCCACAGCAACCACTCAGAAACCACCTTTCAACATCCTAGGGTGGGACACTGGTAACAGACCAATTTTGATTGGTTACTAAGGGCTTCTGCACATTACCTGTGCCAAAATGGCAGTTTGCAGTGCACTTCTAATGTAACATTTTCTCAGCGTGTGTAAATAAAAAACATATTATTGGAGAGTATGAGTTATTGCACAATTTGGAACCCTGCCACACACGCACAAAGGGTAGGTCTGTTAATAAGCTGTGACCGCCATTTAAAGTGGTGCGTTCGGATCAGTTGCTTGTTTGGTGAATATATGCTAACAACTATAAAACTCATTTCGGTGCCACAGTATCTACAGTCATTAGATTGGTGAATGGATCCATTAAAGGAAAAGTGTCACCGCTCTGATCTTTATTTTTAGTAGTTGTGTTTAGCGCTTTCACAAGCTGGCGTAAAATACTGCCACTGTCACACCTACTCTGCACGTTAAGGGTTAATGCTTTGAATCAACTTTTTCTGTACCTCTTTCAGCAGTTCCAGAATAAATATTTGGTGAAACTCTGCAGCTCAATCATTACTCGACAGTATAGAAAAACACTTTTTTTTTTTTTTTTTTTTTTTAAACCAAATTCATGATGTGTGACTTAAAAAAAAAAACAAAAAACAAAAACAAATTCATGATGGAATTAATTAGCAATTACACTTCACTGCAGAAGTGAATAAACCATTGGCTGAAATTGTACACACAGAATTATAAGCAATCAGCTTAACTATTGCATTTTGTATTAAAGATTTTTGTTTTAATTGTTTATTTAAGGCTTCATATATTGAAGGTGTACAGTCTTTTCCAATTTTATTTTTTTTTTAATATCTCCCTTGCTCACGATTGAGTATTCAAAGTGAACATAGATCCAGTTCTTTACCAAACTAAGTGAACATTCACTTTGCTAAGTGAACAGTCTTAGGAAAATCATCCCAATTACGTCGTCGTATTAGGAACAACATTATAAACTCATCTGCGTTTTTCATAGCGAAAACAAATAATAAAGATGCAAGCAATCCTCTTTAACAAACACCCCTGTAAAAGTTAAAAGCAGAAATAAAAAAAAATTAAATTACATCTGTATCCACTCTCTATCATTTTGTTTCGGAACCTAAAAAGCAAATGTATTCAAGGCATGCTAGTTAATGTCTTTTGGTTTCTGGGAATTGTTTTGTGTTTTTTTTTTTTTTTTTGATAGTTGAATAACTTTTTTCCAATATTTTGCTAGGCACTTTTATTTTATCGTACAAATGCATGCACTTCACTGCATTATTATTTTATTACGAATGTTAACATTAGTAGTATTAATATTATAATAAATAATACTACTAATGTTAATAATGGCCCTCTTCTCAGTTCTGTGCATCTGTCTCAGTGAAGATATATAAAGTTGAACTATATTTATATTATGTTAGGTAGAAAATGTTTATCAAAAATTATAGGGAATAATTCTTCCCTAGTAATATCCATAGTGTTGACAGTTTACATTTTCATATAGTAAAACATTATAGCAAAAATTTGGAAAACAAATGTATGCCTATAGCAAATAAATTATTATACAGGATTTATATAACGCCGACAGATTGCTCAGCGCTTTACAATATAAAGGGAGACAATACAGTTCAATACAAGAGAGATAGGAGGGCCCTGATCCTTGGAGCTTACAATCTAAGATTAAACAGTAAGGATTGTGTCTTTTTGCCCTCGGTTGTAAATTATTGTCATATGGCAAAACTTCTCTAAAGCAAAAGCCCCTTCTGGGGGCCAGACTAATTATGTTATACTATGGAAAGATCATTAAATTGTTTTTTTAAGCAGAAATAAGTTAATGGTCCTTTGAATCCTAAATCGGAATTGTTGTATTGTTTGCCTGTGCAAAAAAAGTAATTTTGATAAATTTATAATTGTGCACATTGTATTCCTTTTTTAATCTTATACCCCCTAACTTGATTTAATATTTATAGTATATAATAACTTAGATTGTAAGCTCCAAGGACCGGGCCCTCCTAACCCTCTTGAATTGAACTGTATTGCTGTATTGTCTCCCTTTATATTGTAAAGTGCTGAGCAAACTGTTGGCGCCATATAAATCCTGTATAATAACTTCTCTGTATTCTGGCAAAGTTGCCCAAGAACATCAATAATATAATTGTTTTATTTATTATATAGTTTATATATGCTGTATTATATAGTTTCAGATATTGGACCAATCATTTAAAATGTTGCACTAATATTGTATCAAATCACTATATCCATACAAGGGGTGGACTGACAACTCATGGGGTCCCCGGGCAATAGGATAATGGGGCCCCTGTGTCCTTGCCCAAACTCAAAAAAGCCTATGAAAAAGGTACCAGGGGCATCTCATGGGGCCCCCTACTGACCCCGGGCCCTCGGGCAGTGCCAGAGTTTCCAAATGGTAAGTCTGCTCCTGATCCGTACCCATTATGGAGGTTATTTACAAACTGGAAAGTGCAAAATATGGTGCAACTCTGCATAGGATGCAATCAACTTTCAGGTTTAATTGCTAAAGCTTAATTGAACAAGCTGAAGTTAGAAGTTGATTGGCTGCCATCCACAGCGGCACCAGATTCCGAGTGCTCCAGTTTTAGTAAATCCCCCTGTTGCATGCCTGCTTTAAAATTAGTAAATCAGTTCTTATGTTTTAAAGAGGTTGGTGCTTGCATATAACTTGGTGGCTTTGTGTAGAGATGCATACTTGGAACACTTCTGTTATCTAATCAAAACTTGTTTCTTTTTCTCTTTCTGCAGTTTACTGAGTGAAAGTGAGAAACGTCCTTTCGTCGAGGAGGCCGAGAGGCTGCGGATTCAGCACAAGAAAGATCACCCTGATTACAAGTACCAGCCTCGCCGGAGGAAGAGCGTAAAAGCTGGCCAGAGTGACTCAGATTCTGGAGCTGAGCTTGGCCACCACCCTGGATCTCAGATGTACAAGTCTGATTCTGGATTAGGAGGGATGGGAGATGGACATATGCATGGAGATCATGCAGGTATTGTACCACCATAGTTGATGCTTTAATGAACATTTAGGTTAACTGTTTGGATTGTCCTCTAGGGCCACTAGGTCCATGCCAATGGCTTCTTCCATGGTCATATCATTGGAACACCATGGCATGGGAAGGTGGAGTTATGTTCCTGCTGTCTATACAGCTTACTTGAATGACATTTTGATAGCCATTAGAGAACTGGATTTCAACTAGGAAGTTGTGTTTTAGAAAGATTTATTAAGTGGAGCAACCTGTTATGAACTGCCCCTATCTTCATCTTTGTTTTTAAATATGAGCTCATACAGGTCCTGCATCCAAAGTTGGACTCATAGGGAGGCAATGAGAAGCCATGCCTAATCAGTGGATGTATGTGCTCTCCTTATATCCTTCAAGTATGTAGAACCCAACAACTTTTTGTCTAGAGTAGGAAAGTGTTCTAGCCCTTGTCTTGTTTTTGTTGTCTGAGATTCACTCTTTGTGTTGGTGATCATTGTCACCAGGACTGAAAGTGTAGGAAAGTTTAAAATGTCACTGGTGCTGGAATAGGAAAGACTTCTTCCAAGGGGGACACTTGTGGTGACAACTAGATAACGATTTCTTCTCACTTCCTGTTGTCTATGGGACAGGAAGTAAAGGGAAATCCCTCAACTGGACACAGACAGCAAAACAATAAAACTTAACAGGTTTTACCACTCAACAACAAAAATGTTTTGACTTTAGACATATTTTCATGTCCCATTTCAAATTACTTAGTTAGGTTGGCCATACAATATACAATTTTCTTACAGATTACTGCCCAATTTCCTTTAGATTTACCTTCCACTATGTGGTGCAAGGGCCTGCCTAGTTAGATACACTTGAAAGTGTTTAGGTTTGACCTCATATTAAATGGTTTTTGGTAAATCTAAAGCAAAAATCTCAGGAAAATTGTATAGTGTATGGCTAGCCTTAGTGTATACACCCCTAAAAGTGGTGATAAAGGCTGATTTTTTTTTTTCTGATTTTTTTTATACCAAACATGTCATACTTACCTGCTCTGTGCAGTGGTTTTGCACCCTTCTTGGGTCCCCCACCATCGCTCCTGCCAATTGCCCCAATAGCAAGCACCCTGAGCCACTGCTCTGTCTTGTCAGACAGAGCCATGGCTCAGCCCCACCCCACCCCTGCTCTCTCCTCATTGGCTCACTGGCTGTGATTGACAGTAGCAAGAGCCAATGGCTCCTGCTGCTGTCAGCCAGTGAGGAGGGAGGGACACTGGAGAGCCACTGCTCTTGTGCACCTTGCTGGATCAAGATGGGGCTCAGGTAAGTATCTGGGGGGGCTGCACACAGGTTTTTTTTTTAGCTTCATGCATGAAGGTAAAAAACCTTGAGCCTTTACAATATAACTAAAGGCAAAATTTTGGATAGAGTGGAGAGGGTTTCAAACACCTGTCAGGTTTTGATTGATGGCTGTGCCCCTGTGAGGGAGATTTGCCTCCTCTGTTAGTGCCGTTTACCTCCATCACTGAAAGTGAGAGAAAATCCCATTTAAGTTGTCTCCAGAACAGGAGTGCAGGGGAAGTCTTCAACAGGGACACTAGTTGTGACAACCTTCATTTTTGGAAGGATTTCCTGTTGAACAGGAAGTAAAGGGAAATCTCCCCCCACAGAGCACAGATAGCATGAAAAAACAGGGGTCATAACCTTCCCTTACTCCATCCAAACTGGAAATAAAAATGTTGCCTTTAGTTCTGCTTTAAAGATCCTATGCTCACCCACTGGCCAGTCTTTAGAGGCAGCTCTGCCTACATTACTTTCATTTGGGTGCAAATTATGTCTAAGTATCCAATATCCAAGGTGGATGAATCTGCCTTTTCGAGAGTTTGGTATTCGTAAAAATACAATGGTTGGCAGTCCATTAGTGACTATTTGGTAGTCCCTTAAAGCCAGTTACTGTGTAATAGCTTTTCAGTTTTCCTTGACCAACAAAGTATAAATGAGTTATAAACAGCATTTTTTAGCTTTGTGGACCTATTTAATAGTAATCAGCCCAATTCCAGTAAGCTGAGAGAGCCATTGCCAGCAGCTATTAGTGTCTAAAATATTTGCTTAGCCACAAACCCAGGAGACAAAACTTTCCAGGAACAAATTCTCGGGATACCTCTGTTTTTCATCTTGTGAAGTTAATTTGCACAAATCTTGTGGAAATTGGTGCAAGTCTTGAAAATGCGTTTTTTTTTGTTTTTTTTTCTTAAATGAGAGAATTAAAATTTAGTTATTTACAGTCCAGCTTCTATTTGACTATTTTGAAATCTAGGTTTGTGACCACCCTATAACTGAGTTATAGCTAATTCTATACTTGCTGATTGGCGTGTCATTACACAACCACTAGGGGCACTCACACTGATATTTTATTTAAATAAGTTGAATGTTCCATCATTTCTTAGCCATGTTAACAATTTTTTGCATAAAAAAATAATCCATTTGTGAAACATGGACCATGTATTTACTAAACAGGACGATACAAAGTAAACATTTTAGTTATTAAAAAAAATATTTTTTTTGGTATCTAGTGTATATTTAAATTGTCATTTTTTCCTTTTTATGATCTTAGGTCAAAATCATGGTCCTCCAACTCCACCAACCACCCCAAAGACAGACCTTCACCATGGCGGTAAACAGGAGCTGAAGCATGAAGGACGGAGGATGTTGGATAATGGGAGACAGAACATTGACTTCAGTAATGTGGACATTAACGAGCTGAGTAGTGAGGTGATAAACAACATCGAGACTTTCGACGTTCATGAGTTTGACCAATACTTGCCTCTAAATGGGCATGGAGCTATTCCAGCAGATCATGGGCAAAACTCCACAGCACCACCTTATGGAGCACCTTATACACACGCAGCTGGAACTACGCAAGCACCTGTCTGGTCACACAAAAGTCCTTCAACGTCCTCATCTCCAGAGTCTGGTCAACAGAGGCCTCACATCAAGACAGAGCAACTGAGTCCTAGTCATTACAGTGACCAGTCCCATGGGTCACCTACTCACTCTGACTACAGCTCCTATAGTGCCCAAGCTTGTACTACAACTGTGCCTAGCTCTACGGTACCAAATTCTTTCCCCAGCTCTCAGTGTGACTACACAGACCTTCCAAGCTCTAACTACTACAATCCCTATTCTGGCTATCCATCCAGCTTGTATCAGTACCCATATTTTCATTCCTCCCGGCGCCCCTATGCCACACCTATCCTCAACAGTCTTTCCATTCCGCCCTCACACAGTCCTAATTCCAACTGGGACCAGCCAGTTTACACAACTTTGACAAGGCCTTAAACGTTTTTTCGACTTGCTTATGTCTGATTGTTAACGTCTTCCAAGACATGTGCACTATAGACAGAATGTACAGATAGAAGGCACCGTGCCAGTTCCTTTACAAGTGCCTGCTGAAAACCTGAGGACGGTTATGTTCTACCGGGGGCCTTTCCTCCAGACAACTCTGAAAAAAAGTGTATTGTGAAACATGATTGCAGAAAGGGCTGTTTTTGAACTGTGACATGGTCTACAATGAAGGATGGACCTCCAACTTCCAAATGAGGACAGAGTTTCTCTTGGCACAATTAGGAGCTGCCAACATTTTTGAAGTTCATCCGATCGACCAACCATTAAGAATGTGCTTTTGACCAATTAACCCAGTTCTAACATTTCCATTTCATTGTGTACTTCATCAGCTGGAGAAGAGGGCCAGTTTTGGAGTCAACACGTTATGCTCCACTCAAATTCTTTTATCTCTAGAGTTGATGCAACAGCATTATATAGAGCCGAAGACTTTAATGGATGTCCATCAAGCGCCATAAGAATTCCACATTTCAACAAATTCCCTTTAGAACAATACTGCCATGATTTTAAAAAAAATAATATATATGGAATGGACTAGAGGGGGAAAAAAAAATCCTATTTAACCGTTATCATGTTTATGTGTCTCAGGCTTGGACTACAAACTGTATTTTTCAACTTTTTTTTTTTTTCTGAGCAATGTTTGGCTGTAATTAACTTTTTTCAAATTGTTATAGTTCTGTTAAATATATTATATATATAAATATATTTATGTGCCATATATTATAAGTGATTAATTACTTTATTGTTTCAAAAAAATTGGGAACAGAAAAATAGTGAAAAGAGTAGAGGATTGCTATTTTTTTTTTTTTGGTCTGGTCACCCGATTCCGTACTTGAAAGGTGGCCTAAGGCCAACAAACTTATAATATCTGGCTGGTGAACATTTGTTCAAATAATATATTAGTAAAATATTGACTTGATGGTAATTTTTGACATAATTATATTTGTCACACGATTTTAAAAACCGTTTTCACCTAGCCTACCAGGGACCAGATTCTTACCATAAAGCTAAGACACTAAAATCCTGTCCGATAATTTTATTTCATTTTTTTAACTGTTCGTTTTTTGACTAATATCTGTTTTTACGTTGCTGTTCCCTTCCATTGTATGCTGAGCATATAATAAATTCTATTTTATGGTAACTTGTGCCTTTTTTAAAATATTGAAAAAAAAAACTTTGTAAATTTGAAAAAAAAAAAAGAAATTATTTTTGTTTCTACAGTTCTTACTATTTTCTAAAGAATAAAAAATGTGTCTTTGGATCAGATCTTCCTGTTTACGCATTTAAACAAAAATACTTTTTGTTTTCTGCAAATTCTATTTTTCTGTTCAAAGTGTGAACGATTCCATTTGTATGGTATGTTGCCGCTGACTTTTTTTTTTTTTAATTAAGCGAAGCTAACTTTTGTATATGCTATGTTCAAGAAAATTAAAAATGGCTTTTTTTTTCAAAATTGACCTGGCTTAATTTTTTTTTTTATTGTAGGTGACACTGTTTCGAGTTTTAATGTTGTATAAATTTTTAGTTAATGGTAAATTCAAATTAATTTGAGTCTTCAGTAGGGGTGAATTTTTTTTTTTTTTTTTTTCCATGATTTGTGATATTAATTTGATAGAAATCTCAGTTTCTGTATGTCACATGGTCTCTTAGCTGTCATAGACTGATATCAATTTTTAAGTACTACCGTGAAACCATAAGACCGTCTGGGACCAGCCCCGTCTCACTCAAGTCTACGTAAATGTGGAAAGTATTTGTCGGGTTGCCTTATTTACTGAAGATGTGGCAGGGAGTGCAGACTAAAATCTATTTAGACACTTTTCGTCTCGGTCTTATTTGCTTTGGACTAAAGATGTTTGAATTGCCATACTAATATGGGAGACGGATTTGCTCTGTTTAAGTACATGTATATAAAAATACACAGTGACACACGTCGGGAAAAATGCCTTAAAGGGAAACCAGATTTAAATTTTATAAAGGTATACCCATTTCTAGACATGCATAGGAGAATGTTTACTTGCCAAAGGATTTGTTTACATTCATTCAGTTCTGAGATTTTACGAAGCTTTACCCCCCTGCTTCATAGGTTCGCACTGTGGGGCAAAGTCCCTAAAGATTTATCTTTGCTGCAGTTTCGCTTTCACTTACAGGTCGGCTCCTCTCTCCCACCCTTCGAGTGGACAATGATAGGAGAAGCAGCAGAATAATAAGCTTGTCACTCTGCTCTCTCCACCTCTGAGCAGTACAGCTGGTCACAGGGGAGGACTGACAACTCATGGGGCCACTGGGCAATAGGGGATGATGGGGCCACTGTGTCTTTGCCCACACTCAAACCACACCCAAAAAAGCCTATGAAAGGTACCAGGGGCATTTCATGGGGCCCCCTACTGACCCCGGGCCCTCAGGCAGTGCCCAAATGGTCAGTCCACCTTGTGCTGCTTCTTCCTCCACTGCCACTAGACTGCAAAAGGCTGCTACTAAGGCAAGGTTCACACTTATGCAGGTTGTGTTTGACCCATTTCTGCTTTGCGTTGCGTTTTTTGCTGCATACCTACGCATTTTGCATTTTTGGGGGTTTTTCTTGAGGCTAGGCAAATTTAAAACGCAGCAAAACCGCACTACATGCTTTTCTGCAGCATTTCCATTGAAGTCTATAGAACCAAAAATGCTACTTTTTTCAAAAGAAGTCCCTGACACTTTCCAAAAAACGCAACGGGTGAAAATGCAGAGATGTGAACCTGTCCCATAGGAAATCATGTTAAATGGACTGTACTGCATTTCTGAACCTGGGGTGAGTCAGATTCACTGCATTCAAATTAATTTTATTTATTTCAGGTACTTATATAGCACTGTCAATTTACGCAGCACTTTACATATATATTGTACATTTACATCAGTCCCTAACCCTCAAGGGGCGTACAATCTAAGGTCCCTAACTCACATTCATACATACATACTAGGGACAATTTAGGCAGGACCCAATTCACCTACCAGCATGTCTTTGGAGTGTGGGAGAAAACTGGAGTACCCGGAGGAAACCCGCACAGGGAGAACATGCAAGCTCCAGGCAGGAGGTGCCGTGGCTGGGATTCAAACCAACAACCCTAGTACTGCCAGGCGGAAGTGCTAACCATTTAGCCACTGTGCTGCCCTAAATAAATCAATGTATCTGCCTTGAGTTCAATTTCAATATAACTGGGTACCTTACATCTGCCAAAGCATTGTTGGATTATTGCCCAGCCAGTGGGGGGCAGATACAATGTTCACCTACTCTTAACCCTAGGTTCACACCTAAGTGGTTTCCAGAAACACAGTACAGTCCAATTAATATGATTTCCTATGGGACATGTTAACACCTGTGTGTTTTCACCCAGTGTGTGGTGTTTTTTTTTTTTTTTTTTTTTTTTTTTTTTTTTTTTTTTTTTTTTGGGGGGGAAGGGTCAGACTTTTTTGAATGTGAAAAGTTGCATTTTTGTTTCTACAGATATCAATGGAAACGCTGCAGAAAAGAATGCATTGTATTTTTTTTCTTTGTTTTTGCCATATTTTTTAAATCTGCCCAGCAACAAGGGAAAAAAACGTGTCAAACACAATTTAGAAACAGCTCAAATGTAACCTGCATAGGTGTGAACCTAGCCTTGGGGCAGATTCACACCTACAGGTGCCATGGTGCAGACCATTCTGTGCATTTTCCATGCAATGTCATGTGTAGGCTAGCCCAATCATTTCAATGATCTGCCCTATGCATGAGGAGTTGGGGGGGTGGGGTGGAAGAAGACCCTGATCCTGACCCTCTTCCAAAATCGTGCCCCACCAAACGGCATTAACAATTATGGTGATACACAGAAGCGCGTCTCTATGCATGTAGGGAAAGCACACAATTCTGCAGGCGTTCCTGACACAAGATTTGCAGCCATACCCCTGGTTCACACTAATGCATTTTTTTTAGTGCTTTTTGCAGAAACTCCCTACCATTCATTTAACATGGTTTTCTATGGGACATGTTCACATCCATGCTTTTTAGAGCTGCTGCATTTTTGGAAAAGGACTTTTTTTAAATGCAAAAAGCAGCATTTTTGTTACAATAGAGTTCAATGGAGAAGCTACTGACATGAATCTAGTCACATTTTTATCACGTGTTGCAATTTTTTTTTTCCTTCTGCCCAGCAACAAAAAAACCTCCACTTTAACAAAAAAAGGGGAACCAAAGTCGCAAAAGCAATAAACTGATCAAGAACAAAGCCTAAGTGTGAACCAAGCCTTAGACCGTGGGCTGGACAATATTTCAAACTCGTAAAGGTCCTCTCCGTTCTTTCACAATCGGTACCAGACTTGAGTGCGCTGAGGCAATCACCGCACTGGACGGGTGATCCTGATGAGCTGAATTAAGAGTTCTTGTATCCCTAAGGGCTCTTTCACACGGACGTTCTGATTGGGTCCACCTGCTCGATTTTTAAGGCGGACCTGATCAGAACCTCCGTTCTCCTCTATGGAGCGGCGGGTGTAAACTGACATGTCCATATACACCCTCTGATATCCAATCCGATCTGCCAAAAAGGGCCAGGCGGGGATCCAATTCCCCTTCTGTCCGTTAGATGAAAACAGGCGGTTTAAATTGATTGAGGAGAGCGAGCAGCTCTGTGTCCGCTCTGCAGCAGCGGAGCGGACACAGAGCTGTCATCCGCTTGTTCAGTGGGGATCAGCAGAGATCCCCTGCTGAGCAAGGGGATCTGCTAAACTGGTCCGCTCTGTGTGAAAGAACCCTTTATTTGATTAAAATGATACTTTGCTGAAATTTTCAGGTTTTTATCACCATTTTGGCCAAATGCATTGTAGTCAATAGGAAAGACCAAATTAAGGGGGTTATGAAACCTAACAGCAAACATTTTATTATATTGCAGCTTAACTCTTAGATGTGATGGCTGTATTAGTTTCCTTTTTTTAGGTTTCTTCTATTTTTCATCTGGTGATCCAGACAGTAAGCCTGTTTTTTTTTCCCAAAAGGAAAGCTCTGTTGCAGTTACAGGGTTGAGACAAACCATTTAACACTCACAGGGGTACTTGCAATGATCAGCTTTTATTTATGTAAAACGTTTATCCCAAAAGGAAATAAACTGTATTCATAATTGATTATAAATTATTAGCTGGAGTTCGGTTTCAATTTGTTTAGTGCAGGGGTCTCCAAACCCTCTAGGGCTAGTTGACTGTCCTTCAGGATTTAGGGGGGCCAGACTGGCCAATGGATGTAGAAAATGCCTCATTGAATTTAGTGCTCCATCATTGGCATCAGTGGGAGGAATGGTGCCCCATCATTGGCTTCAGTGGGAGGAATAGTGCCCCATCATTGGTTTCAGTGGGAGGAATAGTGCCCCATCATTGGTGTCAGTGGGAGGAATCGTGCCCCATCATTGGTGTCAGTGGGAGGAATAGTGTCCCATCATTGGTGTCAGTGGAAGGAATCGTGCCCCATCATTGGTGTCAGTGGGTGGAATAGTGCCCCATCATTGGTGTCAGTGGGTGGAATAGTGTCCCATCATTGGTGTCAGTGGGTGGAATAGTGTCCCAAGGGCCAGATAAAGGCAAGCAAATGACTACATCCGGCCCCAGGGAGGCAGTTTGGAGACCACTTCCCTTCCCCCAGACTTAAAATGCTGCTGTCCAAAGGTGCACCCCCCCCCCCCGTGCTCCTTCAGAGTGGGGGCACTCTAATACAGGAAATGTTACTGGCCAGATTACCAGGTGAAAACACAGGGAAAAAGCCTAAAAAAAGAATGTAACCACCACATCTATTTATGGGTAAGCTGCAATATATTACATTTTTGGTTTAATACTGCTTTAAGCTGTTTTTTGGAGGTCTTTTTTTTTTTTTAGGTGCAATAGCCTTTTAATGACTTATGAAGGTTCCAGAAGCTTTTTTTTATTATTATTACAAGTACTTATATAGCACAGTCAATTTGCGCAACACTTTACATATATTGTACATTCACATCAGTCCCTGACCCTCAAGGGGTGTACAATCTAAGGTCCCTAACTCACATTCATACATACATACTAGGGACAATTTAGACAGGAGCCAATTCACCTACCAGCATGTCTTTGGAGTGTGGGAGTAAACCAGAGTACCAGGAGGAAACCCACGCAGGCACAGGGAGAGCAGACAAACTCCAGGCAGGTGGTGCCATGGTTGGAATTTGAGCCAATGGCCCTGCAGCTGCCAGGGTGAAGTGCTCACCATTTAGCCACTGTGTTGCCCCCTCATGAAACTCCTTATTTTTCACAAAAAAAAATTGGTGTCCCACTGACACGAATGATGGCGCACTATGCTTCCCCCTGACACCAATGATGGCGCACTATGCTTCCCCCTGACACCAATGATGGCGCACTATTCCTCCCACTTTTACCAATGATGGGGCACTATTCCTCCCACTATGCCAATGATGGGGCACTATTCCTCCCACTATGCCAATGATGGGGCACTATTCCTCTGACACCAATGATGGGGCACTATTCCTTCCACTATACCAATGATGGGGCACTATTCCTTCCACTGACACCAATGATGGGGCACTATTCCTTCCACTATACCAATGATGGGGCACTATTCCTTCCACTGACACCAATGATGGGGCACTATTCCTTCCACTATACCAATGATGGGGCACTATTCCTTCCACTATACCAATGATGGGGCACTATTCCTCCCACTGACACCAATGATGGGGCACTATTCCTTCCACTATACCAATGATGGGGCACTATTCCTTCCACTATACCAATGATGGGGCACTATTCCTATTGACACCAATGATGGGACACTATTCCTCCCACTGACACCAATGATGGGACACTATTCCTCCCACTGACACCAATGATGGGGCACTATTCCTATTGACACCAATGATGGGGTACTATTCCTCCCACTGACACCAATGATGCAAATGACGAGCCACTATTCCACTGACACCAATGATGGGACACTATTTCTCCCACTGACACCAATGATGGGGCACTATTTCTCCCACTGACACCAATGATGGGGCACTATTTCTCCCACTGACGCCAATGATGGGACACTATTTATCCCACTGACCAGTGATAGGACACTATGGGGTTTATTTACTAAAGCTGGAGAGTCCAAAATCAGACTCCCTTCTGCATAGAAACCAATCAGCTTCCAGGTTTCATTGCCAAAGCTTCATTGAACAAGCTGAGGTTAGAAGCTGATTGGTTTCTATGCAGAAGGGAGTCTGATTTTGGACTCTCCAGCTTTAGTAAATAAACCCCTATTTGTCCCACTGACACCAATAATGGGGCACCATTCCTCCCATTGATATAAACTGGATAGAGCACTGTTACTCCCCCTAAGACCAAAGATGAGGCGTTCTTTATTCCCTTTGATGTTGGGACATTTTCTACTCCCACTGGCCACATTATGGCCCCCCCTAAAGTTTGAAGGACATTAAACTGGCCCTTTGTTTATAAACTTTGGAGACCCCTGCTCTAAATAACAAAACAATTCCCAAGCAAATTTTATCTAAGCATCCCAATACCCAAACATTGAGAGTTTCAGGACACAAATGGAGACTACAGACAGAAAGCTGCAATGGGGGCCACTTGTGTACATTTCTGTATGCCATTTGGCCACTCTGACCTCCAGATGTCCATTCCGTATGATCATTTACAGCTGCATTCTAATTGTTTAACTATTATTGCCAGTGAAATGCACGAAACGTACGAGGATGGAGATCCACGATCCATTTCCTGGAACCCATAAGGGACAGCACTTCCATTAAGATGTTACACTTTGTCCTGCAGGATGACGTCTCCTGGTCTACCGTGGAGGCCTCCTAACGTATTACTCACCAGTGAGCCAATGACTGGAAGGCCGAGGTTTGGACTTGTTTTGCAACATTTCAGTTACTTTTCAGGAAGCAAAATTGATACACTTAGAAAACAAAAGTTTAAAAAAAACTTCCTGAACACATGAAACTTGTTATTTTATCATGTGAGGACCTATGCAAACGTATGTGCTCCAAGTGGAACTTCGGGCAAGATGCATCGTTGACACATATGTTTACAGTTTTCATTTTTGTACTCTGTGCAGCCAGCATTGTGGTTTACACACATATTCCACCATGTACAGCCAGACAGGCGGTGACTGTGTAAGCTCTAAGGCAGCGTTTCCCAACCTTTTTTCAGTCAAGGGACCCTTTAGAAAGTATGGACAGTCCCAAGGCACTTTGTAAAATTATGGACAGTCTTGAGGCACCCCATTCTAAAATATGAGAAACTATTCTAATAGTTTTTATAATGCAGCAACATCCACACTTGTAGGACACCCAACATTAGAGGGGATTTATTAACTAAAAGGCAGGCCCGGGGCGGACTGACCATTTGGAAATTCGGGCACTGCCCGAGGGCCCGGGGTCAGTAGGGGGCCCCATGAGATGCCCCTGGTACCTTTTTCATAGGCTTTTTTGAGTTTGGGCAAGGACACAGGGGCCCCATGATCCCCCTTTTGCCCGGGGGCCCCATGAGTTGTCAGTCCGCCCCTGGGCAGGCCTGTCCACCCGCTGGCTTATATACAAGTTTTGGACAATTTTTAGACATTTTGCCAAGGCACCCCTGAAGAAACCTCAAGGCTCCCCAGGGTGCCTGGGCACCCTGGTTGAGAAAGGCTGCTCTAAAGCGCTCTAGTCATAGGGATAGGGAGTATAGGGATCATGCACACAGATGTATTTAGTGTATCCACAAATATGTTGGATCTTGCAGCCAGACGGTGGCAGAAAAATTTGATGTAAGAGACGTATGTAATGGCACATAACGCATTTGCATTTTTTTCATGTAATCATTCTTTTTCCTTTTACAACTAGAATGGATTTAGGCCCGTGCATGCGTTTACTTACATTTAGTTATTTATTTCAGGTACTTATATAGCGCCATTAATTTACACAGCACTTTACATATATATTGTACATTCACATCAGTCCCTAACCCTCAAGGGGTGTACAATCTAAGGTCCCTAACCCTCAAGGGGTGTACAATCTAAGGTCCCTAACCCTCAAGGGGCGTACAATCTAAGGTCCCTAACCCTCAAGGGGCGTACAATCTAAGGTCCCTAACCCTCAAGGGGTGTACAATCTAAGGTCCCTAACCCTCAAGGGGCGTACAATCTAAGGTCCCTAACCCTCAAGAGACGTACAATCTAAGGTCCCTAACCCTCAAGGGGCGTACAATCTAAGGTCCCTAACCCTCAAGGGGCGTACAATCTAAGGTCCCTAACTCACATTCATACATACACATACTAGGGACAATTTAGACAGGAGCCAATTAACTTACCAGCATGCCTTTGGAGTGTGGGAGGAAACCGGAGTACCAGGAGGAAACCCCCGCAGGCACAGGGAGCACATGCAAACTCCAGGCAGGTGCCGTGGTTGGGATTTATACCAACGACCTTGGTACTGCCAGGCAGAAGTGCTAACCATTTAGCCACTGTGCTGCCCCCTCCTCCAAAAAAAAAGCCCCCTCACGAAACTCCTTATTTTACACTTTTTTTTTGACAAAAACAAAAAAAAATAAAGTAAAAACATTATTGCAAAAGTACACAAAAATCAGATACATAAAAAAGCCTTACAAATACAGAGAATATTAAATTAAATTCTACATTTACCAAAAAACTACCCTCTAAACACTGCCATGTGCATGGACACATTAGGGGGATTTACTAAAACCGGAGCGTGCAAAATCTGGTGCATTTCTGCATAGAAACCAATCAGCTTCCAGGTTTTATTGTCAAAGCTTAACCACTTGCCCTCCAGAGGATTTCCCCCCCTTCCTGACCAGGCCATTTTTTGTGATACAGTGCTGCATTATTTTAACTGACAATTACGCTGTCATGCAACGCTGCAACCTCATAAAATGTACGTCCTTGTTTTCCCACAAATCATTATTATTATACAAGATTTATTATTATTATTATTATTAGACAGGATTTATTATTATTATTATTATTATTATTATACAAGATTTATTATTATTATTATTATTATTATTATTATTAGACAGGATTTATATGGCGCCAACAGTTTGCTCAGCACTTTACAATATAATGGGAGACAATACAGCAACAATACAGTTCAATACAAGAGGGTTAGGAGGGCCTGATCCTGGGAGCTAACAATCTAAGAAGGAGCTTTCTTTTGGTGGTATTTGATCGCCTCTGCAGTTTATTTTTTGTGCTATAAACAAAAAAAGACCGACAATTTTGAAAAATATATATATTTTTTTTACTTTTTTACTTTTAAACATGTCCAGTAAAAAATTTAAAAAATCTAATTTCGTCATAAATTTAGGCCAAAATGTATTCTGCTTTGCTAAAAAAAAATCCCAATACGTGTAAATTAATTGGTTTACGTGAAAGTTATAGCGTTTACAAATGGCGGTATATATACTGGAATTATTATTTTTTTACTAGTAATGGCGGCGATCAGCGACTTATATCAGGATTGTGGCGGGCATTCTGACACTGGGGGGAACTGACTTGGTGTCACTGACATCCCCGGTGACACCGATACAGCAATCAGTGCTAATAAAAATCACTGACACTGTACTAATGGCACTGGGCAGGAAGGTTGTTAACTGTGTGCTGTTTCCCTATGTTGGCCTTGTGTGTGTGTTTCACTGTAAGCACACTGCTTTGCATGGCTGTGCTATGCAGAGCCGTACAAAGCAGTGTGCAGGAGTTGACAGGGGAGAGATAAGTATTGCTTACATACAGGTCTCTCCTCCATTGGAGATATTTTTTTTGCTTTATGTTTTTTGGGTTTTTTTTAAGCAGAGTCCCTAGAGAATAATATGGTGGGTGTTTAAGTTTTTTTTATGTCACACAGTATTTGCGCAGTGATTTTTCAAAAGCAATTAAAAAAAAGCACTTTAATTTCAATGCAAAAAAACCTCTACTATATAACCAATTTTTTTTGTAAACTATAAAAGATGACGTTATGCTGAGTAAATAGATACCTAACATGTAACGCTTTAAAATTGCGCACGCTCATGGAATGGTGCCAAACTACTTAAAAATCTCCATAGGCAATGCTTTAAAAATGTTTACAGGTCACCCGTTTGGGGTTACAGAGGAGATCTAGAGCTAGAAATATTGTGGTCACTATATTGTTCACGGTGATAGCTTACATGTGGGGTGCGAACACCGTTTACATGTATGAGCGTGGCCTATGTATTTGTTCACCACTGTGCCCGAGCATGGGGGAACAGGGACGCTTTAAATTTTTTAAAAATTATTATTCATTTACTTATTTATTTATTATACACTGATCCTTTATTTTTTTTTAATCGCTTTTATTACTATCAGAAGGAATGTAAACATCCATTGTGAAAGAAAAAAGGCATGTCCTCTTTAAGGAGAGATTTGGGATCAATAAGACCCCAGATCTCTTCTACATGTTGGAAAGCATGAGATTCATAAAAATATTAATCTCAGGCTTTTCAGCAAAAAAAAAAAAATGGCAGTGTTTACATCTGCCAGAATGGGAAGTGACGTGCATTAAATTTACATAATTATTTTTCACACAAATAAAGCTTTCTTTTGGTGGTATTTGATCACCACTGGGTTTTTAATTTCTTTTTTTATTAAATAAACCAAAAAAAACAGAAAAAAAAATATATATAATTTTTTTTTACTCTCTGCTATAAAACTATCCTATTAAAAAAAAATCTAATTTATTCATAAATTTAGGGCAAAATGTATTCTGTCAGATGTCTTTGGTAAAAAAAAAAAATCCCAGGAAGTATCTTATTGTGTCTACAACTTAAGGTATATATACTGCAATTTTTATTTTTTTATTTATTTATTTATTTTTATATTAGTAATGGCGGTGATCAGCGACTTATAGTGGGACTGTGATAGTGCATCTGACACTGACACTGAGTGGGAACCGAATAACTGACACTGACATCACCAGCGACCAGGGGTGGACTGACAACTCATGGGGCCCCCAGGCAATAGGGGATCATGGGGCCCCTTGCCCAAACTCAAAAAAGCCTATGAAAAAGGTACCAGGGGCATCTCATGGGGCCCCCTACTGACCCCGGGCCCTTGGGCAGTGCCCGAGTTTCCAAATGGTCAGTCCGCCCCTGCCAGCGACACTAATATAGTGATCAGTGATAACAGTATACACTGTCACTGTACTAATGACACCGGCTGGGAAGGGGTTATCATCTCGGGGTAATCAAAGGGTTAAGTGTGTGCCTAACAAGTATTAATGTGTGTAATGTGTGCTGCTTTTTTCTAAAAATCTATTTGTTCGTTCTCCTTCATTTACACATGCCCTGAACCCGGAAGAAGGAAACAACATACAGGTTCGCTGGGGTGCCTGTACGAGTCGCCCTGTCTGCAGTACAATGCAAGGCGGTCCTGAAGTGGTTAACATGGATTCCAATGGCCCTAATACACAACAGTGCTATGCGCTTCAGTGCAATCAACAAAAGTAGAATATATTGCATTTTCTCTGTATGGAACGCATCTGAAATGTGGCAAAATGCATTAAAAAAGCACATGTCCTCCACTGAGATAAAGAAAAAAATAAAGGGGAAAAAACCCACACTGGAAAACCTCAAATATGCATCAAAAATGAACCAGAACCAGGGGCGGACTAACAACTCATGGGGCCCCCGGGCAATAGGGGATCATAGGGCCCCTGTGTGCCTGCCCAAACTCAAGAAATCCTATGCAAAAGGTACCAGGGGCATCTCATGGGGCCCCCTACTGACCCCGGGCCCTCGGGCAGTGCCCGAGTTTCCAAATGGTCAGTCCGCCCTGACCAGAACTCATCAAAAATGCACATGCAGAAACGCATCTCAAACGCAGAAATTGTGGTGTGAACCAGCCCTAAACAAAGAAAAAATGATGCTTTTCATTGGTGACAGAAGTTCAGCTGGTCTCAAAACGTGGATGTCGATGTTGCTTTTTTATTTTATTTTATTTTTTATTTTTTGTTTAATATGTGTTAACATTTTGATGTTTTTAAATGTTCCTTTCTACTATTCACTTATTTGAAGCACCATACTATATCCACTTGCCAGCCGCCCTTTAGCAGATGTACAGACAGCTACAGGGCGGCCGTTCTGTGCAAAATTACATATATACATGATTTTGCATCTACTGGTGAAGGGGGCGCACGCACGCCCCCAGCGCGCCACTACTGCTGTGATTAGACACAGTAGAAGCCGATCAGCATGTGTCAGCCAATGGATTACCGCCGGCATACGCTGATCGGTGAGGAGAGTGACAGGACACAGCTCCGCCTATTTAAACAATGCAGAGCTGTGTCCATTCAGCCGTGCGATCTGCTGGATTTTCTTTTCATGCAAAGCAGGGAATAAAATCCAGCACATTGTCTAGTAAAATCACCTAAATGTGCACACAAAAGCACTGGTTAGGCAGTTAGACAGCAGGGGCGGACTGACTACTCATGGGGTCCCCGGGCAATGGGGGATCATGGGGCCCCTGTGTCCTTGCCCACACTCAAAGCATACCCAAAAAAGCCTATAAAAGGTACCAGGGGCATTTCATGGGGCACCCTACTGACCCCGGGCCCTCGGGCAGTGCCCGAGTGCTCGAAAGGTCAGTCCGCCCCTGTTAGACAGTTAACCCTTTGATCACCCTAGATGTTTAACCCCTTCTCATTAATACAGTAACAGTGTACATTTTTAGCACTGTCACTGGTTCCTGCAAAGTGTCAGTTAGTGTCAGACTGCAATATTGCAGTCCCGCTATAAGTCGCTGATCACCACCTTTACTAGTATAAAAAAAAAAAATTCAGTATCCATATATACTGAATTTTTATAACATACTTTGTAGATGCTATAATTTTTGCACAAAATAAAGTATAATATATCAATATATGCTTTTTTTTTTACCATGAATATGTAGCAGAATACATATTGGCCTAAATTTATGCAGAAATTAGATTTTTTTATTTTTTTTTATCAAATATGTTTTATAGCAGAAAGGAAAAAATATTGTTTGTTTGGTTTTTTTTCAAAATTGTCGATCTTTTTTTGTTTATAGTCCAAAAATAAATAAATAAATAAAACAGTGATGATCAAATACCACCAAAAAAAAAGCTCTTTCTATAGGAAAAAATGACATGAATTTAGTTTATGTACAGCGTTGCATGGCCGCGCAATTGTCAGTTAACATAACACAGCGTCGTACAGCAATAAAATGGCCTGGTCATGAGTGGGGGTAAATCTTCTGGAGAGCAAGTGGATATTATGTGAAGGCCGTTAACTCGGCAGCGTCCTATTTCATGGTTTCTCATTATTGTTTCCTCGTGTATTGTTATATTTATTCACAGTCGGAATACTTTTATGAGTATCTTTTCATCTGACAAATATTTTTTGAAGTACCATTCCGCCACCTACTTATATTCGGCTAATTTGTGAGCCTGTACGGCAAAGCCAGCAGTTTTATGCATTCTTTTTAAGGATATTTGTAATTGTCTGTTATATATCATTTTTTTATGCATACCATTTCATTATATGAGACAAAAAATGTTGTGGATAACTGACATACTTTTAATAGGATTTGGTTTTGTATTTATGTATATCTAGTTACATGTTTTTTACTTTTATTATCATTTTATATACCTTATAGCTCTGAGGGAGAACGTTTTTCAGACCCCAAAATTAGATTGGATGTTTTTTTCTCCATCGAATTACGGACGACGAAAAGCTTTTGGACTCTCTCATTGTTAATTTTGGGCACTACTTTCTATTTTTATGGATTTCGTCTGTAATCCTGTCCTCAGGTGACAACAATGGCCCCCTTCCAAAGATACAATGTGGTGAGTGAGAATAGCCACCCAAGGACAGGAAGGGTGTCATTTGCAGGATCACCATGTTAAAGGAAAGGAAATAATCCTAACAAAAGAAAACTAATGCAACTACCACATCTATGGACTGGTAACCTGCAATATATTACATTTTTTGTTTTGTTCTTTAGGTACGATTTTACCTAGGGAATCAGGATGAATTTTTAAAAATAATAATAATCGGTATATACACAAAACATCTGCTACAAAGGAAGGAAGATGTTCGCCAACTCAAAAATTGCACTATAGAGGTGTAGAAAAAAAGGAAGAGATCTCAGAACACAGTATATAAATATTAACAAACTTGTTTTAAATCAATAATCTATAAAAGATATCTGAAAATGAGACTGTACATAAATATGTCTCATCGTCAGGGGCGGACTGACCATTTGGAAACTCGGGCACTGCCCGAGGGCCCGGGGTCAGTAGGGGGCCCCATGAGATGTCCCTGGTACCTTTTTCATAGGATTTTTTGAGTTTGGGCAAGGACACAGGGGCCCCATGATCCCCTATTGCCCGGGGGCCCCATGAGTTGTCAGTCTGCCCCTGCTCATCGTTCATGTACAGACTTGTCCTCTAATTTATAGATTTTTTTTTATTTCTTGATGTACTGTGTTTCAAGATCTCTCCCTTTTTTCTAGACCTCTATAGTGCACTTTTTGAGTTGGCACCCAGCTTCTTCACTATGTAGTGGGTGCCCATGTACCCAAGACTTTTTTCTCTGGATCATCGATTTTCTTGATCCTCCAGAATGCATGGCTCCTGATGAGGACTAGGGTATTTATGGTCCACCCAGCTGAAACTAGGTGGACCTCATTCTTCAGGAGACCTGCAGAAGCAAGGTCCACCTAAATGCTAGGTGGGGCTTCCTTGAAGAGGGAGGGGGAGAACCTTACCATAAAGCCATGTGGCATACTACCCGAGTCCAACCTACTAATCGGAAGAGAGTAAAGTGCACACGTACTATGTGGAAAAGTGAAAAACCAACACAAATTTTCAGGAGACCTGAAAAGGCAAGGTCCGCCCGAATACTAGGTGGAGCTCTCTAGAAGGGAGATCCAATGGGAGGGGGAGAACCTGACTCCAGAGCCACATGCCCTTCCACCCAAGACTTTCAGGGCAAG
Source organism: Staurois parvus (assembly GCF_062004578.1). NCBI lineage: Eukaryota > Metazoa > Chordata > Amphibia > Anura > Ranidae > Staurois > Staurois parvus. The sequence continues at coordinate 3,064,955 of NW_028318678.1, read as the reverse complement.
CCCAAGGACCTATAACCTACTAATCGGAAGTGAGTAAAGTACATGTGTGGTGTGTAAAAAAGTACAATGCCAATCCCATTCTACAAGAGACCTGCTAAGGCAAGGCCCACCCAAGTACTAGGCGGAGCTCTCTGGAAAGGAGACCCCATGGGAGGAGGAGAACCTGACCATATTGCCACATGCCCTTCCACCCAAGACTTTCAGGGCATGTCCAAGGACCTACAACCTAGTAATCATTTGTGAGTAAAATACATATGTGCTGTGTAAAAAAGTAGAATGCCAACCCCATTCTACAGGGGACCTGCTAAGGCAAGGTCCACTCAAGTACTATGTGGGGCTCCACCGAAGGGAGGGAACCTAACAATAATGCCACATGCCTTCCCATCTAAGACTTTCCGGGCAAGACCAAAGACCTACAACCTACAAACTGGAAGTGAGTAAAGTGCATATGTGCTGTGTAAAAAAGTAGAACGCCAACCCCATTCTACAGGGGACCTTCAAAGGCAAGGTCCACTCAAGTACTAGGTGGGGCTCCACTTAAGGGAGAGAACCTAACAATAATGCCACATGCCTTCCCAACTAAGACTTTCAGGGCAAGACCAAAGACCTACAACCTACAAACTGGAAGTGAATAAAGTGCATATGTGCTGTGTAAAAAAGTAGAATGCCAACCCCATTCTACAGGGGACCTGCTAAGGCAAGGTCCACTCAAGTACTAGGTGGGGCTCCACCGAAGGGAGGGAACCTAACAATAATGCCACATGCCTTCCCACCTAAGACTTTCAGGGCAAGACCAAAGGCCTACAACCTACAAATTGGAAGTGAGTAAAGTGCATATGTGCTGTGTAAAAAAGTAGAATGCCAACCCCATTCTACAGGAAACCTGCTAAGGCAAGGTCCACTCAAGTACTAGGTGGGGCTCCACCAAAGGGAGAGAACCTAAGAATAATGCCACATACCTTCCCACCTAAGACTTTCAGGGCAAGACCAAAGACCTACAACCTACAAATTGGACGTGAGTAAAGTGTATTCGTGCTGTGTAAAAAAGTGGAATGCCAACCTCATTCTACAGGGGACCTGCTAAGGCAAGGTCCATTCAAGTATTAGGTGGGGCTCCACCGAAGGGAGAGAACCTAACAATAATGCCACATGCCTTCCCACCTAAGACTTTCAGGGCAAGACCAAAGACCTACAACCTACAAATTGGAAGTGAGTAAAGTGCATATGTGCTGTGTAAAAAAGTGCAAAAGAAATAAGTGCTTGGGGGTGCCAAAGTGCAGGACAATGGCTGACCTTCCAGGTGGTCTAAACATTCCTTTGGTCTCAGCCAAAAGACCCATTGCAGGAGGCAGGTGTGAAAAAAAATCATGCAGATGTGTTGAGACCACTGTGCCCTACTAAAAACACAATGGCCCCAACGTGAGTTTGGATCGCCACTCCAGGGGCACAAGCACCATGGGTTTAGGTTGAGGTTCCTTTTTTTAAAGCCTATGTACTAGGTATTGTTTCAAAAACACAACTAACTGTTCATTAGCCCCATAAACACATAACAGCTTCTTTTGGTCTAAATGTTCAGCTGAAGATGGGGAAATACGTTTGTACAAAGTTATATCAAGTTATGTCAGAAGCCTTCATTCCTGTGGCAGTTTGTGGAGTTTTCCGCACACGAGTGTTCCCAGCAGTTCTGCCACATAACAATACTTTTTAGTTTTAGGTTGACGGGTCCTTTAAGTTGCAGGGGATGATGTCAGTCTGGCCGGAGCGAATGCAGAATAGTTTAGTCTTCTGGGGAGCGGCCAGGGAGCAGCGGAGGGGAGCTGCTGAATTTTAATGAGTCATTATTGTGGGGGAAAGGCCTTTTTTTTATTTTTTTGTCTGCCTTTATCCGGTGCACAATAAAAGAATTAATTGGACAGAAAATGGAAGGCTACAGAACTGAGAAATCATTAAGAGGTCCTGAATGGCTGATTGGATGCATATTGGTGGCTGGAATTCCTTTCTGTTGCTGTGTGTGGCATAATAACGGACAAGAGGTCCTCATTTGCATATGCTACTAGGAGGCCATCTTTATGGCTTGAATTAGTTTCCTCTACTGCCCCGCTTAATGTATAACAGATATGAGAAGAAAAAAAGTAGACCAGTCCTACAAGAGACACCTCATAAAAAAACACCTGTGTGACTAGGCTGTGATAGAAGCTGTTGTCAGACAGTTTTGTAACACATACTATTTACATAGGCCCAGCTTAAAGTGATATTAAAGGAACATTTTTTTGTACATGTTATACTTACCTGCTCTGTGCAGTGGTTTTGCACAGACCAGGGCTGCTCCTCCTCTTCTCGGGTCCCCCATCAATGCTCCTGGCCCTTTCCTCCTGCAGGGTGCCCCCAGAGCAAGCAGCTTGCTATGGGGTCACCCAAGAAGCCTAGCCCTGCCCCCTCCCTGCTGCTTTCTCCTCATTGGCTCACTGGCTGTGACAGTAGCGGGAGCCATTGGCTGTCTCAGCCAATGAGGAGGGATCTACCCAGGGGAGCCGGATTGAGATGGGACTCAGGTAATTATTAGGGGGGGCTAGTGCACATTATCTTCATGTATACAGTGCATGAAGGTAAAAAACCTTGGGCCTTTACAACCACTTTAAATTGTATGAAGACCCAAAATCTGTTGCTTAGCATGTTGGTCATCATGCCTCACTATATTCAGTTTTCTTCAGGCTCATTACCATGAGCCTTTGTTTCTGAAGAGCGATCTGCATTCGGATCGCTCCTCAGAGAGCCTTTGACAAGCAGTGAGGAGGCGTTGTATCACCTGCTTTAACCCAATGTCTGCTGCGTTAGCGTGCCCCAACCGCATGCATTACATGTGGTTGTTAGACATTTGGAGAGTGCGCCCATTCACTTGAATGGGCCATGGTCAGTGAGTGCTACTCCAACCAAAAGTGACAGGAGATATAATTCCTGCCACAGCATCATGGCCATGGCATGTGTACACCTTAGCGTGGGTAGAGGCTGGGGGTGGTAAAAGTGTGGCTCAACTGAGGGGTTTTACCACCCCCAACCTCAACTGTGAACAAGCCTTAAAAGCGGAAGAAAGCCTATTTCTAACTATTCTTAAAAATGTTCCTTTCTTCCTCCTTCCTCCTATTCTGCCTAAGCTGTATAAAAAAAGATCTGTGTACTTACCTATTTTTAACCGGCTCCCCTTCGGTTATGTGAACCTGCAGCTCCTGTTCCCCTGTGTCAGCATGTGGCGACCGCAGGGGAGAGGAAGGAGTGCCAACAATGACTGGAACATGGGAGCCTATGGGCTATCTCCTGGAATTCCCACCCATTTTTGAGTCCTCCCTGAGCCAGAGATGCAGAATCATGTGACCAGACTGGAGAGGAATATGGGTTCTTTCACACGAGTGTTCCATTTTTTTCATCAGTTCTGTCACATTTTTTCAAAGAAAAAATTAATCAGTTTACATCAGTTTTTCATCCGTTTACATTCGTTTTTCATTAGTTTTCATCCGTTTAAATCTGGTTACATTTGTTTTCCTCCGTTTACATCTGTTTACATCCGTTTACATCTTTTTTTCTTTTGTTTACATCCGTTTTCATTAGTTTTCATCCGTTTAAATCTGTTTACATCTGTTTTCCTCTGTTTACATCTGTTTTTCTTTTGTTTACATCCGTTTTTATTTGTTTTCATCCATTTAAATCTGTTTACATCTGTTTTCCTCTGTTTACATCTGTTTTCCTCCATTTACATCTGTTTACATCCATTTTTCATCCATTCCGGGTTTTTCTACAGAAGAAAAATAGGGTTTTCTTCTGTTCAAAAAAACGGATGTTAACGGAGGGAACATTTTTAAGAATAGTTAGATTTAGGACTCATTCATACTAGCGTTGCTGTCTGAAGAGCAATCTGCGTTTGGAGATCTTGTCAGTGCCAGCACTTCCTGCTGCAGGCTAACAACACTACGACACTGACTCAAATAGCAATAGTGTTGTCAGCCTGCCTTGTTTCCTTCTTCAGTTGGCCATTGGGTTGCCGGTCATAGTCTATCAAATAGGCAATCCTACAGCCAACCAGGGGCGGACTGACCATTTGGAAACTCGGGCACTGCCCCAGGGCCCAGGATCAGTAGGGGGCCCCATGAGATGCCCCTGGTACCTTTTTCATAGGCTTTTTTGAGTTTGGGCAAGGACACAGGGGCCCCATGATCCCCTATTGCCCGGGGGCCCCATGAGTTGTCAGTCCACCCCTGCAGCCAACTCAAGGAGTTCACACCCAGCAATAATTTAGAGATCCTGCCAGTAACAGCACTTCCTGTTGCAGGCTGACAGCACTAAGCCACTGCCACTCAAATAGAAGCAGTGTTGTCAGCCTGCCTTGTGTCCTTCTTCAGTTGGCCATTGGTTTGACGGTCATAGTCTATCAAATAGGCTTCTTCAGTTGGCCATTGGGCTGTCGGTCAAAGTCTATCAAATAGGCAACACTACAGCCAACTCAAGGAGTGCACACCCAGCAATAATCTGGAGATCTTGCCAGTAACAGCACTTCCTGTTGCAGGCTGACAACACTAAGCCACTGCCACTCAGATACAAGCAGTGTTGTTAGCCTGGCTTATGTCCTTCTTCAGTTGGCCATTGGTTTTTCAGTCATAGTCTATCAAATAGGCAAACCCTGTAGCCAACTCAAGGAGTGCACACCCAGCAATAATCTGGAGATCCTGCCAGTAACAGCACTTCCTGTTGCAGGCTGACAACACTAAGCCACTGCCACTCAAGTAAAAGCAGTGTTGTCAGCCTGCCTTGTGTCTTTCTTCAGTTGGCCATTGGGTTGATGTTCATAGTCTATTAAATAGGCTTCTTCAGTTGGCCATTGGATTGCTGGTCATAGTCTATCAAATAGACAACCCTACAGCCAACTCAAGGAGTGCACACCCAGCAATAATCTGGAGATCTTGCCAGTAGCAGCACGTCCTGTTGCAGGCTGACAACACTAAGCCACTGCCACTCAAATAGAAGCAGTGTTCTCAGCCTGCCTTGTGTTCTTTTTCAGTTGGCCATTGGGTTGCCAGTCAAAGTCTATCAAATAGGCAACCCTACAGCCAACGCATGGAGTGCACCCCCAGCAATAATCTGGAGATCCTGCCAGTAGCAGCATTTCCTGTTGCAGGCTACTGCCACTCAAATAGAAGCAGTGTTGTCAGCCTGCCTTGCGTTCTTTTTCAGTTGGCCATTGGGTTGCCAATCAAAGTCTATCAAATAGGCAACCCTGCAGCTAATGCAAGGTGTGCACACCCAGCAATAATCTGCAGATCCTGCCAGTAGCAGCACGTCTTGTTACAGGCTGACAACACAAAGCAATTGCCACTCAAATAGAAGCAGTATTGTCAGCCTGCCTTGCGTTCTTTTTCAGTTGGCCATTGGGTTGCCAATCAAAGTCTATCAAAGAGGCAACCCTACAGCTAATGCAAGGTGTGCACACCCAGCAATAATCTGGAGATCCTGCCAATAGCAGCACGTCTTGTTACAGGCTGACAACACTAAGCCATTGCCACTCAAATAGAAGCAGTGTTGTCGGCCTGCCTTGCGTTCTTTTTCAGTTGGCCATTGGGTTGCCAATCAAAGTCTATCAAAGAGGCAACCCTACAGCTAATGCAAGGTGTGCACACCCAGCAATAATCTGGAGATCCTGCCAATAGCAGCACGTCTTGTTACAGGCTGACAACACTAAGCCATTGCCACTCAAATAGAAGCAGTGTTGTCAGCCTGCTGTGTGTTCTTCTTCAGCTGGCCATTGGGCTGCCAGTCAAAGTCAATCAAATAGGCTTCTTCAGTTGGTCATTGGGCTGCCAGTCAAAGTCAATCAAATAGGCTTCTTCAGTTGGTCATTGGGCTGCCAATCAAATAGGCAACCCAACAGCCAACTCAAGGAGCGCACACCCATCAGTGGCTGTTCCCAAATGTTTATCCTGACAGGTGTGCTTTCATATAAAGTACACTTATTCTGCCCGCCTGGCCCTGCTAATGAAGAAGCACACACCAGCCGCCCACTCCGAATACTTTGTGATAGACGCACAGGAAGCCGGGGGACAAATCACGACATTCTATCAGTGATTCATCGCTTCAATCTGGCCGTGCATAAGAAGCGTTAATCTGAGAAAGAACAGCGAGACTCTTCTCTCCCCACCAGTGCGTCGCTGATGACCGTCTGCAATCAGCAGATTGCAAGCCGGGCAAACGGCTGCTCCACGCGGGAGCAAATCTGTTGTTATTCCCACCATCAGATGGGCTAGGTTGGGACTCGCTGGGTTACTCTCGTTTACTCCAGGTGGTCCGGAGGCGTGCGCGTTTCCTGTTATAATCTGCCCGTGGAAGGACGCGTCTGCGTTCACTTGATCGCCATGCTCGTTATCAGAAATGGAAAAAAAAATGCGTGTTTTATACTCCGGAGCAACGAGTGACTTGGGAATTTCTCTGGCATAAATATCAGCCCACACTCTCGATTAGTAATTCACGAATATGATTCAGTCCATGCCAGGGCAGCGCCGGCCTGTTTTGTACACATTCCAAGCAGAAGATTTCACATGCCGCGATTTTCTACAAAATACAACACGCTGCTGAAATCTGCCTTATATAACATCAAGGACAGATTTAACGGGGAGTTCTTGTATCCGGGAAAGTCTGTCTATGCTTATTTACTTGCGTTTTGCTCTTAGGAGAACAAAATCTACTTTTTATTAAAGCATACCCAAGCCCTAAAAAAAACAAAAATGTAATATATTGCAGCTATTAGTTCTTAGAAGTGATGACTGCATTCGTTTTCTTTTTCAGGATTTTTAAAAAAAATTTAATTTGGTGATCTTACAAAATACACATGTCCTGTTCCTTTGTGTCTACACTGTATCAGTGGCTGAAATAAAACTTTCAGGGCCCCGGTGTAAGAAACCATGAAGGGGCCCTTTCCTCTGAGCCCAGTGGCGGAATGCCAGGGCCCGGTCGCAAGTGCGACCTTTGTGACCCTGGTAGTCAGTGGTTTGTTTATTTTTATTTTTTTATTATTTATTTGTTTACAATTTGTAATTTTTTTTACAATATTATCTTTTTATGATTTTTATTACAATTTTTTTTAGGAGCCCCGTTGAGGGCCTTTGGTGAGATATCAGGGCTTTAAACATATCTCTGAGGTTCCATCTGTTAGACAGAGAAAGGAGATGGAGGGCACAGCCCTCATCTGCACTGAATGAATGGATAGGAATAGCTCTGTATAGAGCCTCCCCTCCATTCACAAAATTAAACTTAGTAAACACAGTTTACTATGTTTCAGTTGAGTACAGATCCCTGACTCTCCATTCAGAAAAGGAAGGGGCTGGTAAATTACACATTTACCGGCCTCTTTATTCTAAGAGAGGGAACCTGACAGCGCTGCGGGGGGACGATTGGGGGCCAGGAAAGAGCTCAGGGGGGCTAGAGAGCACACGGGGCAGCAGAAAAAGCTGGATAGGAGGAGCCGCAGGGGAGGCTGCATATAGAGGAACCAGTCTCCTCACATTCCACCTGCCTCCTCTCCTTCCCGCAAGCATTCAGCGGCTGCAGGTGTAACATAGAGAGATCAGTTCCTCTAGATGCAGGCATCCCCACCACTCCACCCTTGACTGGCTCTGAGGAAGAGGCACAATCTTGAAACGCGTCAGCCACCAGCTATCCAGAGGTCTACAGTCCCCCACCAGACCACTTTTAGGGGTTTTGGACCACATTGCATCCTTTGTGACATGCTTTCCATTTGATTTTATTTCTCTTGTGAATATTTTACTATTTATAATAAATCTCATTTTTAAAGGTAATGCACTAGGCCCGTGCGCCCTCTCTTTGTTTCTTATATAAAGTTCTCTTCGGATTTCCCTGGTCTGTTGAGGGCAGCAAGGCTTGCATTCCTTTCCTACTCATATGGGGATTTTGACATTGTGGAGTCCACTGTCCAACGCAGGAGTACATGCATTCGGTTGCTTTATTCTTCTTTCCAGATCCCCACCGCTCCACCTATCCAGGCGTACAGCAGCATGAGGCCGGGTCACAGTTGCGATCACTGCAGGTACGCCCCTGAACTGTATCTATAAAGACAGAAATAGCCCTCGATCCCCTCATGTTTTGCATTGTATTGGTATTGTTCTGTCACATGTTCTGTCCCCCTTTGTAATGTACAGCGCTGAGTGAACTATTGGCGCTTTATAAATACTGTATAATAATAATAATAATAATAATAATTGTAACCTCTTCCTCTGAGGTGTGGAGCTAAGGGAATTTTGCACTTTCTGCTTGGCTGGCTCGTAGGTATGACACTAAAAATCCTGATGCCCTCATAGGACTGTGGGGATCCTCGCAAATACTGGAAACAACAACAAAAAGAGAGCACACCAATCTATCACATTACCAATATAACAATTTATTTAAAAATATATAAAAGTATTCTACGCATGACATAGATTAGCATATAAAAGGATACAGACAAGACCATCACTGGGTCCATGGTACTCAGCCAGTGGTGTGCAAAGCCCTCATAGTGTCCTATGTCTTGCGTGTTTCGAGGGTTGAGCCATCTTCTTCAGAGCCAAAAAAATGGTTGTTGCCAGAACAACATACTCAAAGAGGTGCTGGGAACTTATAGACTTGCAAATGTAGTCAGATGAAGGAAATCATCAAACAAACTCAATATGGGCAGCACAGTGGCTAAATGGTTAGCACTGGCAGTAGTAGGGTCATTGGTTCGAATCCCAGCCATGGCACCTCCTGTCTGGAGTTTGCATGTTCTCCCTGTGCCTGTGTGAGTTTCCTTCGGCTACTCTGGTTTCCTCCCACACTCCAATGACATTCTGGTAGGTTAACTGGATCCTGTCAAAATTGGCCCTTGTATATGAATTTGAGTTAGGGACCTTAGATTGTATGTCCATTGAGGGTCAGGGACTGATGTGAATGTACAATATATATGTAAAGTGCTGCGTAAATTGACAGTGCTATATAAGTACCTGAAATAAATAAATAATAGTTTGGGCATGGCACCTCCCACACAGTAAGGCTTCCCTCTATGGACAGTCAATAATAGCTCAAACTATTACAAACATACAGAAAGATGTGCCAGACCAAAACCAGAAAAAAGAGATAAAGACATGTCAACAGACAATATTGTACACCTAAACACGTGATGAGGATGCACACATTTTTGAAAAGTTTGAATCCAGCCTCAGAGTAATCTGATCCATAAGGTTCTACCAGGAGCGGACTGACAACTCATGGGGCCCCTGGGCAATAAGGGATCATGGGGCCCCTGTGTCCTTGCCCACACTCAAAGCACACCCAAAAAAGCCTATAAAAGGTACCAGGGGTATTTCATGGGGCCCCCTACTGACCCCGGGCCCTTGGGCAGTGCCCGAGTGCTCGAATGGTCAGTCCACCCCTGGGTTCTACAAATGCTCCACAAAGCACTCATTTTTCATCAAGTACATCAGTATCTGCAGAAGTAAAGCTGGCTGTGCAGAATTTCAGATATTTAGTTTTTTATTGTAACTTTTCTTACAGTTAACAGAGTCAAATCATTGTTTATTTTCAACTGTAGTGATGAAAAAATTCAAAGGAAGAGGATGCAAAATTTTCTTAAATAAAATTCTGTGAATTTCATTTTGGTCGGGAAAAAAGAGTACAAAAAAATCATATATATTGTAATGAAACTTGTTTATTACACCTGGGATTTCATTCAAATAGCAGATCTGGATGAAATTAGAAGGGCTTTTGGATGAAATTAGTTGACACAATGATGGCAAAAAAACATTCTGCCGAAAATCTTCCTACAAATTTTCTTACTAAATTCCACTAGTGCATGGCTAACCTAAGAGTTTGCCTCGAATTTTGCAAAAATATTTAAGCTAAGTCAAGTAGTTGTTTTATTCCTAGTCATACTGAGATTTGGTTTTCAACCTTGCAATAAAGAAATTAGGCAAAAATTGTATTAAAACAAAATTAGGAAGCCCAATGTCAACCAAGTCCCACTGATACTTTGCCCGTTTAGGTACAAGTGATATTTCACTAATCGAGGCCTGAATGATTTATTTATTTATTTCAGGTACTTATATAGCGCCGTCAGTTTACGCAGCACTTTACATATATATTGTACATTCACATCAGTCCCTAACCCTCAAGGGACGTACAATCTAAGGTCCCTTTGATACTAGGGCCAATTTAGACAGGAGCCAATTCACCTACCAGCATGTCTTTGGAGTGTTTGTACGTTACCCATTCTGGAATATAAACAGTCAGTGGGATCACCTTTAGAAAACGTTTACAAGGTAGGGTATCAGGAACTAAGAATTGGCCAATAAGGTGAGATCGGCCCCGTAAGGCAGGGCCACAGGTTAATTGTAGGCGATAAAGGAAATATGTCTCAGCTAGAACAAAGGGCTCTGTATCAATCGCTTTGGACAATGTTTCGGGAATTTGGGGAGTTTCCAGGATAAAATAATACTAAAAAAAAAAAAAATCACTGAATCATTTGATGAAATTTTACAGCATTACTTTATTGCATGCTTTATATACATTTGGATTTGTTCTTGTACTGGCCAGATGAACTCTTCAAAAACTTTTCATTTTTCTTTTTATGTATTTTTGGACATACTGCATGGATAGTCATTTTTAAGGGGGATGCAAGGGCACAAACACTGGAATAATTAATTGTAAGGGGCTGTGGTGGCAATGATCTCTAGCACTAAGAGGTCATTCATCAACCACTTCTGTAGCATTCTTTCAGTCTCTGACCACCTCTTGTAGATTTATTACAGTCTCTGACCATCTCCTATATGTTCCTACAGTCCCTGACCATCTCCTGTAACATGCCTGCAGTTTCTGACCATCTTCTAACGCATGCCTTCAGTCTCTGAATATCCCCTGTAGAATGCCTGCAGTCTCTGACCATCTTCTGTAAAATGCCTCCAGTCTCTGACCATCTCTTGTAGAATGCCTGAAGTCTGTAACCTTCTCCTATAGGATGCCTGCAGTTTCTGACCATCTCCTGGAGAATGCCTGCAGTCCCTGACCATCTCCTGTAGAATGCCAGCAGTCTCTGACCATCTCCTGTAGAATGCCTGCAGTTTCTGACCATCTCCTGTAGAATGCCTGCAGTCTTTGACCATCTCCTGTGGAATGCCTGCAGTCTCTGACCATCTCCTGTAGAATGCCTGCAGTCTCTGACCATCTCTTGTAGAATGCCTGCAGTCCCTGACCATCTCCTGTAGAATGCCAACAGTCTCTGACCATCTCCTGTAGAATGCCTGCAGTTTCTGACCATCTCCTGTAGAATGCCTGCAGTCTTTGACCATCTCCTGTGGAATGCCTGCAGTCTCTGACCATCTCCTGTAGAATGCCTGCAGTCTCTGACCATCTCTTGTGGAATGCCTGCAGTCCCTGACCATCTCCTGTAGAATGCCAGCAGTCTCTGACCATCTCCTGTAGAATGCCTGCAGTTTCTGACCATCTCCTGTAGAATGCCTGCAGTCTTTGACCATCTCCTGTGGAATGCCTGCAGTCTCTGACCATCTCCTGTAGAATGCCTGCAGTCTCTGACCATCTCCTATAGAATGCCAGCAGTCTCTGACCATCTCCTGTAGAATGCCAGCAGTCTCTGACCATCTCCTGTAGAATGCCTGCAGTTTCTGACCATCTCCTGTAGAATGCCTGCAGTCTTTGACCATCTCCTGTGGAATGCCTGCAGTCTCTGACCATCTCCTGTAGAATGCCTGCAGTCTCTGACCATCTCCTATAGAATGCAAGCAGTCCCTGACCATCTCCTGTAGAATACCTGCAGTCACTAGAGGGATCACATGCAGGAGGAAGAAGGTCCTGATTCCCTTATATAGATCTTTATATCACTATTGGGATCGAAACAGGAGGAAGGAGGTCCTGGCTCCTCTATATAGATCTTTATATCACTAGAGGAGTCACCAACAGGAGGAAGGAGGTCCTGGTTCCCTTACAGAGATCTTTATATCACTAGAGGAGTCACCAGCAGGAGGAAGAAGGTCCTGGTTCCCCTATATAGATCTTTATATCATTAGAGGGGTCACCAGCAGGAGGAAGGAGGTCCTGATTCTCTTATAGAGGTCTTTATATCACTAGAAGGGTCACCAGCAGGAGGAAGGAGGTCCTGATTCCCTTATAGAGATCTTTATATCACTAGAGGGGTCACCAGCAGGAGGAAGGAGGTCCTGGTTCCTTTATATAGATCTTTATATCACTTGAGGGGTCACCAGCAGGAGAAAGGAGGTCCTGGTTCCCCTATATAGATCTTTATATCACTAGAGGAGTCACCAGCAGGAGGAAGAAGGTCCTGATTCCCCTATATAGATCTTTATATCATTAGAGGGGTCACCAGCAGGAGGAAGGAGGTCCTGATTCCCTTATAGAGGTCTTTATATCACTAGAAGGGTCACCAGCAGGAGGAAGGAGGTCCTGATTCCCTTATAGAGATCTTTATATCACTAGAGGGGTCACCAGCAGGAGGAAGGAGGTCCTGGTTCCTTTATATAGATCTTTATATCACTTGAGGGGTCACCAGCAGGAGAAAGGAGGTCCTGGTTCCCTTACAGAGATCTTTATATCACTAGAGGTGTCACCAGCAGGAGAAAGGAGGTCCTTGTTCCCTTATAAAGATCTTTATATCATTAGAGGGGTCACCAGCAGGAGGAAGGAGGTCCTGGTTCCCCTATATAGATCTTTATATCATTAGAGGGGTCACCAGCAGGAGGAAGGAGGTCCTGATTCCCTTATAGAGGTCTTTATATCACTAGAAGGGTCACCAGCAGGAGGAAGGAGGTCCTGATTCCCTTATAGAGGTCTTTATATCACTAGAGGTGTCACCAGCAGGAGGAAGGAGGTCTTGGTTACTCTATGTAGATCTTTAGTTAGACCTCATTTAAAATGCTGTGTCCAATTCTGGAGACCTCAATTACAAAAAGTTATAGATAGGATAGAATGAGTCCAGAGATGGGTAACAAAAATGGTGAAAAGGATAAAACATATCTAGAGTGACTTCAGGAACTGAAACCTTTAAATACATCAAGGGGGTGAATAAGGTTCAGGAGGGCATGATTTTCAACACAAAACCAAAATCAAGAACACGGGGACAGGACCTCAAACTAACTGGAGGAAAGTTCAAAACCAATCTCAGAAAGTACTATTTTTCTAAAACAGTAGTTGATGCTTGGAATAAACTTCCAGCAGAGGTAGTGAGCCAGTCAACAGTAAATAGCTTCAAACATGCGTGGGACAAGCATAGATCTATATTCAGACAAAAAAAAAAAAAGAAAAGAAAAAAAGGAAAAAACAACCACCCCCCAAAAAAAAAAAAATGAAACAAACAAACAAAAAACAAACAGGCAGACTCGTTTGACCACTCGGTCTTTTTCTGCTGTCACTTTTCTATGTCTCTATTATCTATTACATTGTTAATTGTTTCATTGTAAAAAGGCTGCTGTGGCCATTCAAGTCCATGTCACACAGTCTGTGTATTTATTGGGGTTCAATGGGGGGACGAAATGGAAGAATTCAGCAGTAGGAATTATCTGTTTTGGGAGAACCGATCTTTGATGATTCCTGTTTCTTTCCATTATTGTAGTAAATAGGATTATTTCAGGAATGTGGCCTTCATTTTGTACTTTCTGGGACAACATTACTTGAAAACAAATCTTTTCACATATGGACAAGTTCTGGAACTATGTAAGATGTGTCTTCTGTAAGTCGGCTCTGATTCTTGGCAGACCATGCTGCCAATGAGAGGTGTGAGAGTTTAGTGTAGCTAATATCTGTAATTACGTTATAGTTTCTCTGTGAATTCTGCTGACAGTGCGTCCCTATATGTGTAAAAATTCTTACCGTCTCCCCCCCCCCCCCCCCCCGCCCAGATCGCCCTATTAGCATTCTGTCTGGGAGCAGCCATCTGCATCTGCATATGACTGGAAGTGAACTATACATTTTCTTTATCTCACCACTTTTTTCTGCTTTAAGTTGAGTCGGCTGAGAATGCAAAACAAGCTAAAAAAAAAAAAAAAAGAAAATAGCAAAAAAGGTTCATTTGCTTCCCTGAGGCATTCAATTTAACCATTTAATGAGCATGAGTTATTTGGGCCTGTACAATCAGAGCTATGATATTTCAGGTGTTTTCTTGGATAGCTATAGAGCACAGTGTGGCAATTCGCATTTCTCTGCTGTCTCTGTTATGAGACGGCGGGGTTTTTTTTCCTTATTGCCTTGTAAGATGATCAGTGTCATTACACAGTGATAACCAGCAGGGAATCTGTGCTATTTAACTCTCAGTACCTGTGCTGTGACTCAGCAAAGTTCATGCTCCTTGCCAAGTGGTGGGCTCCAGCTCTAATTGACAGGGGGGGTGTGGGACTGCAGCACAGATGGTTGCACAGCGGTCTGACTCTGCTGCGTGTTGGTTCACACTCACTACTGAGTGTTAGCTGGGATGGCACGCTCCCCGCTGAGTGGGGGGCTCTAGCTTTAGTTTGCTGGGGTTGTGTTGGACTGCTGCACAGGTGGCTGCTGCTGAGACACAGAGCACAGCGGTCCGCCTCTGCTGCGTGATGGCTCGCGCTCCATGCTGAGTGTTAGCTTGGAGGGCACACTCCACTCTGTGTGTTAGCTGGGAACAGGGGCGGACTGACAACTCATGGGGCCCCCGGGCAATAGGGGATCATGGGGCCCCTGTGCCCTTGCCCACACTTTAAGCACACCCAAAAAAGCCTATAAAAGGTACCAGGGGTATTTCATGGGGCCCCCTACTGACCCCGGGCCCTCGGGCAGTGCCCGAGTGCTCGAATGGTCAGTCCGCCCCTGGCTGGGAATGCACACTCCATGCTGAGTGTTAGCTTGGAGGGCACGCTCCATTCTGTGTGTTAGCTGGGAGCAGGGGCGGACTGACAACTCATGGGGCCCCCGGGCAATAGGGGGTCATGGGGCCCCTGTGCCCTTGCCCACACTTTAAGCACACCCAAAAAAGCCTATAAAAGGTACCAGGGGCATTTCATGGGGCCCCATACTGACCCCGGGCCTTCGGGCAGTGCCCGAGTGCTCGAATGGTCAGTCCGCCCCTGGCTGGGAATGCACACTCCATGCTGAGTGTTAGCTGGGAGGGCACACTCTATGCTGAATGTGAGCTGGGAGGGCACACTCCATGCTGAATATGAGCTGGGAGGGCACACTCCATGCTGAATGTGAGCTGGGAGGGCACGCTCAATGCTGAGTATTAGCTGGGAGGGCACACTCCATGCTGAATGTGAGCTGGGAGGGCACACTCCATGCTGAGTATTAGCTGGGAAGGCACACTCCATGCTGAATGTGAACTGGAAGGGCACGCTTCATGCTGAGTGTTAGCTGGGAGGGCACGCTTCATGCTGAGTGTTAGCTGGGAGGGCACGCTCCATGCTGAGTGTTAGCTGGGAGGGCACGCTCCATGCTGAGTGTTAGCTGGGAGGGCACGCTCCATGCTGAGCGTTAGCTGGGAAAGCACGCTTCATGCTGAGCGTTAGCTTGGAGGGCACGCTTCATGCTGAGTGTTAGCTGGGAGGGCACGCTCCATGCTGAGTGTTAGCTGGGAGGGCACGCTTCATGCTGAGCGTTAGCTGGGAGGGCACGCTTCATGCTGAGCGTTAGCTTGGAGGGCATGCTCCATGCCGAGTGTTAGCTGGGAGGGCACGCTCCATGCTGAGCGTTAGCTTGGAGGGCACGCTCCATGCTGAGCGTTAGCTTGGGGGGCACGCTCCATGCTGAGCTTTAGCTGGGAGGGCACGCTCCATGCTGACTGTTAGCTGGGAGGGTACGCTTCATGCTGAGTGTTAGCTTGGAGGGCACACTCCATGCTGACTGTTAGCTGGGAGGGCATGCTCCATGCTGAAAGAGCTGCCGGTAGCGAAAAGAAAGAAAAGAAAATAGCGCAGCGCAGACATGACGAGGCCAAGAGTGGTTAAAGAAAGACAGGAAAGGTTAAAGATAGTACGAAGTGGGGTTGTAAGGGTAATGGTTATTAACTGATTGGTAGCTGGGGGGTGAAGGTGGGGTCTTCTCTACACCTTAGGGTGGGAATGGGGAGGGTCGTCATTCATAGCGGTTGAGACGAGAGAGAGAGAGAGAGAGAGAGAGAGAGAGAGAGCGAGCTTCCCTCCCATTGTTTTTGTGTGGGTATTTTGTCACTCCCTTGGCGGAGGGGGAGTTATTCAGGTTCGTGGGCGGTTGTTGGTCTTTGGAGGCAGTACTTATTTTGAAGGTAAAAATAATGGTGTGGGACCCATCGGTGGTATGGTGTGCCCGGGGGCATTCCAGTTATTCGAGGTTTAACTGGAAGGTGGTGGTTCTGCACTGCGGATGGTATTTTTGTCTCTGAGCTGGAGGCCTAGTGTAATATGGTTTCCGCAGGTGATTTCGGTTCGGTTTTTGGTGCCTTCGAAGACCAACAACTCTGTCTATGTGTTTCTGTTTTAAGGAATGTTTTTGTGTATTTGAAGTTGAAGTGTTAATAAAAGGCCGTGTTGGCCATTTTACTGTTATGTTTTCTTTACTGATAGTTTATAAGGGGTGGGTATGTGAAGAGTGAAACGGTGGTATAGTGGGTCTTGATTAGCCTATCTCTTGTGCACTAGTCATGTGAGCCCAAAATTGACAGAATGGTAAGTCTCTGCTCACTCATAGTGCATAAGGAGGCTAATAGGAAAGTTTTATTCTAGGGTTCAGTTGGGCTTTAGCATTTTCAGGTTGCTTCTTGCATAAAGCCAGTTGCGACTGGTTCTCTTTAAATAATAAATCCATGCTTAACTCAGAATTGTCTGCATTTGAAACTCTCTGTCTCATTTTAATAAAATGCTGTGTCAGATGCCCCTTCCTTACCATTGCCGTGTCCTATTTTGTTGTGTTTTGATCTGTTCCTGTTTTGTTCTGATCACCATGGAGACACGCAGTCTCCTCATTCAGGGCCATTTTCTAGGGCACACTGATTCAATGCTTTTGGCTGACTGGGCAAAAAAAAAAAAAAATTTAAAAAAAAAGTGGGCAGCTGGGCCCAGAAACAGCCTTCATGCCAGTTTAGGGCTTACAAAAAGCTTCTCAAGACTGTCGAAGGCTCGGCAATTTCTCCGTTTAGCTTTTAAGATTAATTATTAGGAAACTGAAAACCTCCCCTTTGAAGTGAATGCCTAATTCCTTTTCCCTAACACTTCTTTCGTAAAGCAGGGCAGGGAGATAACCAACTCTGTAAATATTATTTATATGACCATCTTGTTCGGTTATACATCTACTGGTTGTCCATGGGTCTTTTGTACTCGGTAGGAAATACTCTGGTTTTGCTTGCAATACATGAAATATTGTACCTTTGGAAACATTTATAGATGAACATAGATGAGCTCAAACTGTAGACTTGGTATTAGAAACAATGTCTGCATCAGTGGCCTGTGTATAAAGGCTAAAGACTGGCTGGTGCAGCTGAATTTTTTCGAAGAACCTGAAGCTGTCAGCCTAAATCTTGCCTCACTAGAAGTCCTAAGCTGGCCACATACTTCAAGTTTTTAAATTCTAATCATGGGTGGCCCTGTTGGTATCGTCCCGCTCAAGTGCAAAATCCAAAGAGACAGGTGGAAAATTTTGAGATAAGTGAAGGGGTATTTAATAAAAAAAGGAAAATATTCAGGGAGCAGATTATACTTTTTTTTGAGAACTTTGAATTGGGCTTTTAACAATGTCTGATTGTTATCCTTGCACAGAACACAGCTTTCCAGGGCTACTTCTGTAGGATCCAGCTTTATCCTCATATGCCATATACTTTGAGAATTTAAATTCTAATCATGGGTGGCCCTGCTGGCATCGCCATGCTCAAGTGCAAAACCCAAAGAGCCAAATGGAAAATTTTCAGCCGACCAGTGACTACAGCCAATCAGCTATAGCAGGAGATACCTCCACCATAGCTGTTTAGCCTGGATGGGGGAATCCAAGTGATTTCTCTCATTCGCCCTGCTGGGCTGAAGGAGAGAAATCTAATTGTGGATGGCTAGCTTTTGGACTTGTGTAGATGCGTGTTGTTTTCCCGTGTTTGAAGCCTACAAACATAAAATAATTTTCCTATGTCTCTGGGCAGCTTATCTCAGGATGACCTTCTACAAGTTAAGCTAAATCCCAACCTTAGCTATTTATTTTACTATTTTCCAGTACTTTATATCTTTTTATACCCAGACTGACACATTTTGATTGAGAAATTGAAGGAGCCAAGAGGAAATTTGTTGACCGAGCAGTGACTGCGGCCAGTCAGCATTAGTTGGCGGCAGGAGATACCTCCATTTTATCTGTTGAGCATGGATGGAGGAATCCGAGTGATACTTCTTGTTCAGCCTGCTGGGCTCAATTAGAGAAATCTAAGTGTGCATGGCTAGCTTTAGAGCTTGTGTAGATAGGTGTTGTTCTCCTGTGTTTAAAGCCTACAGTCATTAAATAATTTCCTTATGTCTGTAGGCAGCTTATCTCAGGGTGATCTTAGGAATTTCCTTCTCCAACTTAAGATGACCATAGATGACTCAGTTTTTTTGATCAGCCAGCAGGCTGACTGAAAAAAACTGAATGGATTTTCTCATCCACACAAGCGAGGTGGATGGGGGAATCCTACCCACTACACTATTGTATTCGGGGACTCCTCCACTGTCAGAATATATAGATCAGCGTTGCAGCTGATTGGCTGCAGGAGCTGATTGAATAAAATTTGCCAGCGGTCCCTTCTGAGAGGAATAGATCCATAGATCAACTCCTCTTGAACAGGAAGTGCCATACATGGATCACAATTCAGCTGGCCCCTGCTGAACTGGCCTAATTTCAATCCATCTATTATTATACAGTATTTATAAAGCGACAATGGTTCGCTCAGCGCTGTACATTACAAAGGGGGACAGAACATGTGACAGAACAATACCAATACAATGCAAAACATGAGGGGATCGAGGGCCCTGCTCTTTCGAGCTTACAATCTAGGAGGGAGGGGATGGCGGCACAGGAGGAGATAGCTGTGGGGGATGGAGTGGTAGGAAGAGTGGAGGAGGTCGGCAAGTTAGCAGGGGGTGGGGTAGGCTTCCCTGAAGATATGGGTTTTCAGGGTGCGCCTAAAGGAGAGGAGAGTAGGTGATAATCTGATGGGTTGGGGCATCTATGTCCAGCTTTAGGTTGAAACCCAACTCCAGCTTTTCAGTTGAACTAATTTACAAGTTTCATGTCTTGTTAAAAAAACTGCTTTACATGCAATGGACTCCATTGTCGGCCAACCACGTCTGGTTGAATGACGCCCATCCTCAGTCAGGCTGCGAGCCATTGCACAGGAAATCGTGGTTTAAGCCCCTGTAGTCCCAAGTCCCCTGGGCTGCAAAAAAAAAAAAAGTAGCCATCAGCCAGCTTTGGCAATATATACAATTTACTGCTGTGTGACGTGTGTGCACTGCCCATACGAAGTTTCTGGATCAAAAACCAGGAAGGTTTATGTGAGTGGTGACTGGATGAACATTTCGAGAAGGGGTATTTGAAAAAGAAAGGAAAATATTCAGGGAGCAGATTATACTTTTTTTGGAGAACTTTGAATTGGGATTTTAACAATGTCTGATTGTCATCCTTGCACAGAACACAGCTTTCCAGGGCTACTTCTGTAGGATCCAACTTTATCCTGAAAAAAGTCCTGCTTTTTTTTATCCCTGTAAAACCATTATAACCTAATCTGGCAGTTATACTCAATGGAATCCAAAAAGTCATGTAAATGTATCCAGTTAAAGTGTCATCTGTTACAATAAAAAACAGTATCAGAAAGGTATGGATAAAGCAATAAGCTACATTTTTGGAAAGAGGACAATCCCTTTAATCACCAAGTATGTAATCACAAATATAATTGGGACTTTTATTATACCTCTGACAATGACACACAGAAAATACCTCAACTATCTGTTAAAATTCTCACAGTATTTTATTACAAAAATTGTGTATTAAAGCTGCCAATGGCATGTATAAAACACAATACAATATAGAAAGCACAATTGATGGTACACTACAAACAATGATCACACTTAGGACACTGGTCTACGCGTTTTGCAGGGGACACCGCTTCTTCAGGACCGTTCAAGCCCTAGGAACATATCTGAAATTTGTAATTAGTAGTCAATAAACTGAAAAATAAACAGAAATCATACAATTTGCATTTCCTGCACATATCCAAAATAAGCTCTAAAAACATTTTTTTCCTGTATATACAGTGCATTCAGGAAGTTTTCAGGCCCCCTTCACTTTTTTAAATTTTGTTATGTTGCAGCCTTATACTACAGTTGTTTAATTTAATTTTTTTTTATCATTAAGCTACACTCAGTACTCCATAATGACAAAGTGAAAACCGTATTTTAGAAATGTCTGTGGCTAGACAGAAAACTCTTCTCATTTTGGAGTTTACAAGAAAGCACCTAAAGGACTCTCAGACTGTGAGGAACATTTTTTTCTGGGCTGATGAAATCAAGACTGAACTGTTTGGCAGTCTATCCACTCTGCCATAAAGCCCATATTGGGCTGCAGTGATGGTTGTCTTTCTGGAACTTGGTCCCATCTCAACACAGGATCTCTGGGGTTCAGTCAGAGTGACTATCAGGTTCTTGATCACCTCTCTTACTAAGGCTCTTCTCCCCCTCAGTGTTGGCCAAGTGACCATCTCTTGGAAGAGTCCTGTTTGTGCCAAACATCCTCCATTTGTGATCTATGGAGTCCACTGTGCTCTTAGGGACCTTCAGTGCAGCAGAATTTTTTTGTAGCCTTTCCCAGCCTTGCAATAATCCTGTCTCTGGGCTCTGCAGGCAGTTCCTTTGACCTCATGGCTTTTGTTCTGATACAGCTGTGAGGCCTTTTATAGAGAGGTGTGTGCCTTTCCAAATCCTGTCCAGTCAATTGAATTTACCACAGGTGGACTCCAATCAAGGTGTAGAAACATCTCATCAATGATCAAGATGGGAGGCACCTGAGCTAAATTTCAAGTGTTGTTGCAAAGGGGTTTGAATACTTATGCCAATGTGATATTTCAGCTTTTTATTTTTATTAAATTCACACACATTTCTAATATTGTCATTAGAGATGAGCGAATCGAAGTAGGCGAAGTGGAATTCGAAATGAATATTGGAAAATTTTCGATTCGCGCCGAATGCGAAAAATAGCCTACTTCGGACGCGCGAATCGGAATTTTTCCTAAAATGGCGGCGGACATGTGCGGCGACGGAGCGGGGATGTCTGGGAAGGCGCGCAGGCAAGGCGCGCTGACCCATAATGCATTCCTTAATGACATGTGATCGCATTAGCCAATCAGCAGCCAGGCAGCCAGCACTGTGTAATGGTCGAGCTATAAATAGCGGCCATTTTAGAATTCTTCATTTGCCTCCAGTCATTCAAGAGAGGCAGACCGCTCTGTATTAGGGAGAGAGTTAGGGCCACAGAAACGTTACTTGGGGACAGAGAAACGTTACTTAGGGACAGAGAAGCATTACTCAGGGACACAGAATTGTTAATGAGGGCCACAGAATCGTTACTTAGGGCCAAAGAAACGCTAGTTAGGGCCACAGAATTGTTACTCAGGGACAGACAGAATTGTTACTGAGTGCCAGAGAATTGTTACTTAGGGCCACAGAAACGTTGGTTAGGGCCACAGAATTGTTACTCAGGGACAGACACAGAATTGTTACTGAGGGCCACAGAACTGTTACTTAGGGCCACAGAAACGTTAGTTAGGGCCACAGAATTGTTACTCAGGGACAGACACAGAATTGTTACTGAGGGCCACAGAACTGTTACTTAGGGCCACAGAAACGTTAGTTAGGGCCACAGAATTGTTACTCAGGGACAGACACAGAATTGTTACTGAGGGCCACAGAACTGTTACTTAGGGCCACAGAAACGTTAGTTAGGGCCACAGAATTGTTACTCAGGGACAGACACAGAATTGTTACTGAGGGCCACAGAATTGTTACTTAGGGCCACAGAAACGTTACTCAGGGACACAGAATTGTTACTGAGGGCCACAGAACTGTTACTTAGGGCCACAGAAACGTTATTAGGGCCACAGAATTGTTACTCAGGGACAGACAGAATTGTTACTGAGTGCCAGAGAATTGTTACTTAGGGCCACAGAAACGTTAGTTAGGGCCACAGAATTGTTACTCAGGGACAGACACAGCTTTGTTACTGAGGGCCACAGAACTGTTACTTAGGGCCACAGAAACGTTAGTTAGGGCCACAGAATTGTTACTCAGGGACAGACACAGAATTGTTACTGAGGGCCACAGAATTGTTACTTAGGGCCACAGAATTGTTACTCAGGGACAGACAGAATTGTTACTGAGTGCCAGAGAATTGTTACTTAGGGCCACAGAAACGTTAGTTAGGGCCACAGAATTGTTACTCAGGGACAGACAGAATTGTTACTGAGTGCCAGAGAAATGTTACTTAGGGCCACAGAAACGTTAGTTAGGGCCACAGAATTGTTACTCAGGGACAGACACAGAATTGTTACTGAGGGCCACAGAACTGTTACTTAGGGCCACAGAAACGTTAGTTAGGGCCACAGAATTGTTACTCAGGGACAGACACAGAATTGTTACTGAGGGCCACAGAATTGTTACTTAGGGCCACAGAAACGTTACTCAGGGACACAGAATTGTTACTGAGGGCCACAGAACTGTTACTTAGGGCCACAGAAACGTTATTAGGGCCACAGAATTGTTACTCAGGGACAGACAGAATTGTTACTGAGTGCCAGAGAATTGTTACTTAGGGCCACAGAAACGTTAGTTAGGGCCACAGAATTGTTACTCAGGGACAGACACAGCTTTGTTACTGAGGGCCACAGAACTGTTACTTAGGGCCACAGAAACGTTAGTTAGGGCCACAGAATTGTTACTCAGGGACAGACACAGAATTGTTACTGAGGGCCACAGAATTGTTACTTAGGGCCACAGAATTGTTACTCAGGGACAGACAGAATTGTTACTGAGTGCCAGAGAATTGTTACTTAGGGCCACAGAAACGTTAGTTAGGGCCACAGAATTGTTACTCAGGGACAGACAGAATTGTTACTGAGTGCCAGAGAAATGTTACTTAGGGCCACAGAAACGTTAGTTAGGGCCACAGAATTGTTACTCAGGGACAGACACAGAATTGTTACTGAGGGCCACAGAATTGTTACTTAGGGCCACAGAAACGTTACTCAGGGACACAGAATTGTTACTGAGGGCCACAGAACTGTTACTTAGGGCCACAGAAACGTTAGTTAGGGCCACAGAATTGTTACTCAGGGACAGACACAGAATTGTTACTGAGGGCCACAGAATTGTTACTTAGGGCCACAGAAACGTTACTCAGGGACACAGAATTGTTACTGAGGGCCACAGAAACGTTACTTAGGGCCACAGAATTGTTACTCAGGGACAGACACAGAATTGTTACTCAGGGACACAGAATTGTTACTGAGGGCCACAGAACCGTTACTTAGGGCCACAGAAACGTTACTCAGGGACACAGAATTGTTACTGAGGGCCACATAACCTTTACTTAGGGCCACATAATTGTTACTCAGGGACAGACACAGAATTGTTACTGAGGGACACAGAATTGTTACTGAGGGCCACAACCGTTACTTAGGGCCACAGAATTGTTACTCAGGGACACAGAATTGTTACTGAGGGCCACAGAACCGTTACTTAGGGCCACAGAATTGTTACTCAGGGACACAGAATTGTTACTGAGGGCCACAGAACTGTTACTTAGGGCCACAGAATTGTTACTCAGGGACAGACACAGAATTGTTACTGAGGGACACAGAATTGTTACTGAGGGCAACAGAAACGTTAATCAGGGACACAGAATTGTTACTGAGGGCCACAGAACCGTTACTTAGGGCCACATAAAAGTTAATCAGGGACACAGAATTGTTACTGAGGGCCACAGAACCGTTACTTAGGGCCACAGAATTGTTACTCAGGGACAGACACAGAATTGTTACTGAGGGACACAGAATTGTTACTGAGGGCAACAGAACCGTTACTTAGGGCCACAGAAACGTTAATCAGGGACACAGAATTGTTACTGAGGGCCACAGAACCGTTACTTAGGGCCACAGAATTGTTACTCACGGACAGACACAGAATTGTTTCTTGAGGGACACAGAATTGTTACTGAGGGCCACAGAACCGTTACTTAGGGCCACAGAAACGTTAATCAGGGACACAGAATTGTTACTGAGGGCCACAGAACCGTTACTTAGGGCCACAGAAACGTTAATCAGGGACAGACACAGAATTGTTACTGAGGGACACAGAATTGTTACTGAGGGACACAGAATTGTTACTGAGGGCCACAGAACCGTTACTTAGGGCCACAGAATTGTTACTTAGGGACACAGAATTGTTACTGAGGGCCACAGAACCGTTACTTAGGGCCACAGAATTGTTACTTAGGGACACAGAATTGTTACTGAGGGCCACAGAACTGTTACTTAGGGCCACAGAATTGTTACTCGGACAGACACAGAATTGTTACTCAGGGACACAGAATTGTTACTGAGGGCCACAGAACCGTTACTTAGGGCCACAGAATTGTTACTCAGGGACACAGAATTGTTACTGAGGGCCACAGAACTGTTACTTAGGGCCACAGAATTGTTACTCAGGGACACAGAATTGTTACTGAGGGCCACAGAACTGTTACTTAGGGCCACAGAATTGTTACTCGGACAGACACAGAATTGTTACTCAGGGACACAGAATTGTTACTGAGGGCCACAGAACCGTTACTTAGGGCCACAGAATTGTTACTCAGGGACACAGAATTGTTACTGAGGGCCACAGAACTGTTACTTAGGGCCACATAAACGTTAATCAGGGACACAGAATTGTTACTGAGGGCCACAGAACCGTTACTTAGGGCCACATAATTGTTACTCAGGGACAGACACAGAATTGTTACTGAGGGACACAGAATTGTTACTGAGGGCCACAGAACCGTTACTTAGGGCCACAGAATTGTTACTCAGGGACAGACACAGAATTGTTACTCAGGGACACAGAATTGTTACTCAGGGACACAGAATCGTTGAATTAAAGAGTATGTCAGACAACATGCAGAGGAGTGGCAGAGGAGGCAATGTTTTAGGAGCGAGCAGACGTGGCAGCAGAGGAAGGGGTCGAGGCAGCACTATTCGCAGCCAGAGGCCAGTGCTCCCGGTGTCATCCAGCGGTCGTGTCTCCACCGACAACCCTGCCGTCGTCGATTGGTTGGCTCGGTCGTCTTCCTCTTCCCAGGTCACCTCTGACACCTACAGCCAACGGTCGGTGGGTACGTCAGACACAACCGTTAGTTGGCATGGCCCGGGACCAAGCCCACTGAAATCACGTGTCCTCTACCTGCCCCTGTCCTTTGGTGTTCCCTCACCAAGCGAAGTATCGCATGCTGTGGGCTCAGCCCCACTGTACAGTGAGGAAGAGCTAACAGAGGGCGGTCAGGAACGGGGGGAGACATCCGCCTTTTCAGCAGCCAGGCGAAGAAGTAGTGGCGAGGAGAGTGGCTCGGTAGCCGGTCTAGAGACAGGTCTGTCTCCTGACCCAGACGCAGCCGAGGGGGCTAGTAGTGAGGCGGAGACCCTACTTGATGATGAGGAGGTTGATCGCACTTGGCAGCCTCGTCGTCATCAGGCAATTTCTTCCGCATCATCAGGAGAAGAGGGTGGCAGCTTGGCAGCGAGCGAAACAGTCGGTGGGTTGCCCAGGAGACAGCAGCAGGGTCGCAGCAGTGTCAGTGGAGCCAAACGGCCACGGAGTAGAGCACCAGCTCCACTGCAGCCTACCACCACGGCCAGTAGTGGTGCCGGTGTGCACGGAGGAAGCAGCAGTCAGCCAGTGAGGAGTATCGGGGGCAAAGTTTCCTACTCGGCGGTGTGGCAATTTTTCGTCAAGCCGCCCGAGGAAGTAAACGTAGCCGTATGTCGACTATGTGGCCAGAAAGTCAAGCGTGGCCAGGGGGCCCATGTTGGGACTACAGCGTTGCGGCAGCATATGCAGCGTCGCCATTTTATAAATACTGTATAATAATAATAATAATAATAATTTGGTGGCCTGGGAAAACTGTGATAAAGATACGGCGGTTCTGCCCGCCCCAGCCCCCGCTCCATCACCCGCTCCGTTACTTGCTCCGTCACCCGACGTCAATCGCCCTCCATCAGCCAGTCAAGGCTCCAACACCTCTGCTGAGGGGAGTTGTCGCTCGTTGGCATCTTCCGCTCGTTCAGATGCTCCTTCTCCTGCTACTCCTCTTCACGGATTCCGTCAGCAGTCTTTCTTGGAATCCGTTTCCAAGAGACAACAGTTTGCGAGCACGCACCCGACGGTGCAAAAGCTGAACGTCCTCCTGTCCAAGTTGCTGGTGCTGCAGTCCCTCCCTTTCCAAGTGGTGGACTCAGCACCTTTCCGAGAAATGATGGCTTGTGCCGCGCCGCGGTGGAGAGTGCCAAGCCGTCATTTCTTCGCCAAAAAGGCAGTGCCAGCCCTGCATTCACATGTAGAAGAGATGGTGGGCCAGACTTTGAGCATGTCGGTCTCTGCCAAAGTGCACGGCAGCGCCGACGTGTGGAGCTGTAACTACGGTCAGGGACAGTACATGTCATTTACGGCCCACTGGGTGAACGTGGTGCCGTCACAGCCGCACCAGCAACTTGGACAGGTCACGCCGCTTTTGCCTCCACGTTTGCACGTCCTTGGTCCACAAAAGATGTCCGCCTCTACCACCTCTTCTTCCGCCGTGTCCTCAGCCGCCACCCCCGTGCCAAGTCCCATTACCCGACCGGCATATCACATGTGCAGGGCGCAACGGTGTCACGCTGTTCTGCACCTGGTATGCCTTGGCGAACGTAGTCACACAGGGGAGGAACTTCTGAGTGTAATGAACAGAGAAATCGACAGATGGCTGTCTCCGCGCAAACTGAAAATCGGAACCATGTTGACCGACAACGGAAAGAACATGGTGTCTGCTCTGCGTCAAGGAAGGTTGTGCCATGCGCCATGCATGGCTCACGTGTTCAATCTGGTTGTCAAGCGGTTCCTAAAATCCACCATCCCACTGCAAGACATCCTTAAAATGTCACGTAAACTTTGCATGCATTTCAGCAATTCCTACACCGCAAAGCACACCCTCATTGAGCTGCAGCGGCAGAACGGAACTCCACATCATCGCCTGATCTGCGACGTTGCAACAAGGTGGAATTCAACCCTACACATGTTAGACCGCCTTTACGAGCAGCGAAAGGCCATCACCGATTTCCTGATGTTACAAGCGGATAAAGGTACTCCCCTGTGTAACTTCGATGTCAGCCATTGGCAGCTTATGCGTGACACCTGCCGCTTGCTCAGGCCCTTTGAGGAGGCCACGCTATTCGTGAGTCGGCAGGACTATGGGATGAACGACGTCATTCCTCTGTTGCACGTCCTTGAACAAATGCTGTTAACAATGGCTGGTCAGGGTGCGGTAGACGTGGCGCACAGATCTCAACGCCACATGACCCCTGTGGGGGCAGGACAGGAAGAAGAGGAGGAGGTAGAGGAGGACATTTGTGCTCAGGAATTATTGAGTGAAATGGGTGGTTTTTCCACTCAGCGGACAGGAGTGGAGGAGCAGGAGCATCTGGTAGAGGAGGAGGAGGAGGAGACAGAGGACCCAGACGCACCGTGGCAGTATGCTGTGGAGATGGAGGCAGGGAGTCCCTCGCATTCCTTGGCACAAATGGCCCATAGCATGCTCGGTTGCTTGCGTAGCGACAGCCGAATAATAACCATCAGACAGAGGGATGACTTTTGGCTGTCCACCTTGTTGGACCCTCGCTACCGTTCAAAAATGGTGGCCTTTTTCACACCTGCTGAGAGGGAGGCCAAAATAACGTACTATAAAAACCACCTACGTAGTCAGTTGGTCTCTGCCTTTGTGCACCAACGTCCATCCTCAGACACTGTGGGCCCTGTGCGCTCGCGTTCCGCTGCCATGGCAGCAGGGGAGGGGTGGGGTGGTAGGAGCAGTGGCAGCTCCACCAGCAGCGGCTGCCTCAGTCTGCAGTCGATGATGAGTAGCTTTCTTCACCAGCGCAGTGAGGAAACTACTAACCAGCCGCAGCAGCAGCAGCAGCAGCATCAGGTGGACCTGGAGCAGGACCTCAAACAACAGGCTTGGGCCTACTTGGACAGCACCCTGCCAACCGAGGTAGACAATCCCCTTGACTACTGGGCAACGAAACTTGACCTTTGGCCCCAACTAGCTGAATTTGCCCTTGAAAGGCTGTCATGCCCGGCCAGTAGTGTGGCATCGGAGCGCGTGTTTAGTGCGGCAGGAGGTATTGTAACTCCGCGGAGGACACGACTGTCCACCCAAAGTGTGGAGAGACTCACGTTTGTGAAAATGAATCAGGCGTGGATTAGTCTGGATTTCAAACCACCAGTTCCTGACACAACTGACTAAATCCGCCATGAATCATGCCTCAAACATGTGCCACTTTCAGGTCTCCTCACACACTGCTGGTGTGTTCCATTTTTTGTCATAGGGTGCTGGCAGATTACAGGCCTCCCATAGCTGCTGCCAGGCCCCTAATCTGCCATAGGCCCCTATATACCGCCTCCTCATGCTGCTGCCAAGTCCAGAGTCTGTCATGGGTCCCTGTACGGCCTCCCATTGCTGCTGTCTCCATCGCCACACTCTGCCATGTGCCACTTTCAGGTCTCCTCACACTGCTGGTGTGTTGAATTTTTTGACATAGGGTGCTGGCAGATTACAGGCCTCCTATAGCTGCTGCCAGGCCCCTAATCTGCCATAGGCCCCTATATACCGCCTCCTCATGCTGCTGCCAAGTCCAGAGTCTGTCATGGGTCCCTGTACGGCCTCCCATTGCTGCTGTCTCCATCGCCACACTCTGCCATGTGCCACTTTCAGGTCTCCTCACACTGCTGGTGTGTTGAATTTTTTGACATAGGGTGCTGGCAGATTACGGGCCTCCTATAGCTGCTACCAGGCCCCTAATCTGCCATAAGCCCCTATATACCGCCTCCTCATGCTGCTGCCAAGTCCAGAGTCTGTCATGGGTCCCTGTACGGCCTCCCATTGCTGCTGTCTCCATCGCCACACTCTGCCATGTGCCACTTTCAGGTCTCCTCACACTGCTGGTGTGTTGAATTTTTTGACATAGGGTGCTGGCAGATTACGGGCCTCCTATAGCTGCTGCCAGGCCCCTAATCTGCCATAGGCCCCTATATACCGCCTCCTCATGCTGCTGCCAAGTCCAGAGTCTGTCATGGGTCCCTGTACGGCCTCCCATTGCTGCTGTCTCCATCGCCACACTCTGCCATGTGCCACTTTCAGGTCTCCTCACACTGCTGGTGTGTTGAATTTTTTGACATAGGGTGCTGGCAGATTACGGGCCTCCTGTAGCTGCTGCCAGGCCCCTAATCTGCCATAGGCCCCTATATACCGCCTCCTCATGCTGCTGCCAAGTCCAGAGTCTCTCATGGGTCCCTGTATGGCCTCCCATTGCTGCTGTCTCCATCGCCACACTCTGCCATGTGCCACTTTCAGGTCTCCT
The DNA here is from genome assembly GCF_062004578.1 of Staurois parvus. Taxonomy (NCBI): domain Eukaryota; kingdom Metazoa; phylum Chordata; class Amphibia; order Anura; family Ranidae; genus Staurois; species Staurois parvus. The sequence goes on along the minus strand of NW_028318678.1, from coordinate 3,035,275 downwards.
CACACTACTGGTGTGTTGAATTTTTTGACATAGGGTGCTGGCAGATTACGGGCCTCCTATAGCTGCTGCCAGGCCCCTAATCTGCCATAGGCCCCTATATACCGCCTCCTCATGCTGCTGCCAAGTCCAGAGTCTGTCATGGGTCCCTGTACGGCCTCCCATTGCTGCTGTCTCCATCACCACACTCTGCCATGTGCCACTTTCAGGTCTCCTCACACTGCTGGTGTGTTCAATTTTTTGACATAGGGTGCTGGCAGATTACGGGCCTCCTATAGCTGCTGCCAGGCCCCTAATCTGCCATAGGCCCCTATATACCGCCTCCTCATGCTGCTGCCAAGTCCAGAGTCTGTCATGGGTCCCTGTACGGCCTCCCATTGCTGCTGTCTCCATCGCCACACTCTGCCATGTGCCACTTTTAGGTCTCCTCACACTACTGGTGTGTTGAATTTTTTGACATAGGGTGCTGGCAGATTACGGGCCTCCTATAGCTGCTGCCAGGCCCCTAATCTGCCATAGGCCCCTATATACCGCCTCCTCATGCTGCTGCCAAGTCCAGAGTCTGTCATGGGTCCCTGTACGGCCTCCCATTGCTGCTGTCTCCATCGCCACACTCTGCCATGTGCCACTTTCAGGTCTCCTCACACACTGCTGGTGTGTTGAATTTTTTGACATAGGGTGCTGGCAGATTACGGGCCTCCTATAGCTGCTGCCAGGCCCCTAATCTGCCATAGGCCCCTATATACCGCCTCCTCATGCTGCTGCCAAGTCCAGAGTCTGTCATGGGTCCCTGTACGGCCTCCCATTGCTGCTGTCTCCATCGCCACACTCTGCCATGTGCCACTTTCAGGTCTCCTCACACACTGCTGGTGTGTTCAATTTTTTGACATAGGGTGCTGGCAGATTACGGGCCTCCTATAGCTGCTGCCAGGCCCCTAATCTGCCATAGGCCCCTATATACCGCCTCCTCATGCTGCTGCCAAGTCCAGAGTCTGTCATGGGTCCCTGTACGGCCTCCCATTGCTGCTGTCTCCATCGCCACACTCTGCCATGTGCCACTTTCAGGTCTCCTCACACACTGCTGGTGTGTTCAATTTTTTGACATAGGGTGCTGGCAGATTACGGGCCTCCTATAGCTGCTGCCAGGCCCCTAATCTGCCATAGGCCCCTATATACCGCCTCCTCATGCTGCTGCCAAGTCCAGAGTCTGTCATGGGTCCCTGTACGGCCTCCCATTGCTGCTGTCTCCATCGCCACACTCTGCCATGTGCCACTTTCAGGTCTCCTCACACACTGCTGGTGTGTTCAATTTTTTGACATAGGGTGCTGGCAGATTACGGGCCTCCCATAGCTGCTGCCAGGCCCCTAATCTGCCATGGGCCCCTATACCGCCTCCTCATGCTGCTGCCAAGTCCAGAGTCTGTCATGGGTCCCTGTACGGCCTCCCATTGCTGCTGTCTCCATCGCCACACTCTGCCATGTGCCACTTTCAGGTCTCCTCACACACTGCTGGTGTGTTCAATTTTTTGACATAGGGTGCTGGCAGATTACGGGCCTCCCATAGCTGCTGCCAGGCCCCTAATCTGCCATGGGCCCCTATACCGCCTCCTCATGCTGCTGCCAAGTCCAGAGTCTGTCATGGGTCCCTGTACGGCCTCCCATTGCTGCTGTCTCCATCGCCACACTCTGCCATGTGCCACTTTCAGGTCTCCTCACACACTGCTGGTGTGTTCAATTTTTTGACATAGGGTGCTGGCAGATTACGGGCCTCCTATAGCTGCTGCCAGGCCCCTAATCTGCCATGGGCCCCTGTACCGCCTCCTCATGCTGCTGCCAGGTCCACAGTGTCTCATGCCATGTGCCACTTTCAGGTCTCCTCACACTGCTGGTGTGTTGAATTTTTTGACATAGGGTGCTGGCAGATTACGGGCCTCCTATAGCTGCTGCCAGGCCCCTAATCTGCCATGGGCCCCTGTACCGCCTCCTCATGCTGCTGCCAGGTCCACAGTGTCTCATGCCATGTGCCACTTTCAGGTCTCCTCACACTGCTGGTGTGTTGAATTTTTTGACATAGGGTGCTGGCAGATTACGGGCCTCCCATAGCTGCTGCCAGGCCCCTAATCTGCCATGGGCCCCTATACCGCCTCCTCATGCTGCTGCCAAGTCCAGAGTCTGTCATGGGTCCCTGTACGGCCTCCCATTGCTGCTGTCTCCATCGCCACACTCTGCCATGTGCCACTTTCAGGTCTCCTCACACACTGCTGGTGTGTTCAATTTTTTGACATAGGGTGCTGGCAGATTACGGGCCTCCCATAGCTGCTGCCAGGCCCCTAATCTGCCATGGGCCTCTATACCGCCTCCTCATGCTGCTGCCAAGTCCAGAGTCTGTCATGGGTCCCTGTACGGCCTCCCATTGCTGCTGTCTCCATCGCCACACTCTGCCATGTGCCACTTTCAGGTCTCCTCACACACTGCTGGTGTGTTCAATTTTTTGACATAGGGTGCTGGCAGATTACGGGCCTCCTATAGCTGCTGCCAAGCCCCTAATCTGCCATGGGCCCCTGTACCGCCTCCTCATGCTGCTGCCAGGTCCACAGTGTCTCATGCCATGTGCCACTTTCAGGTCTCCTCACACTGCTGGTGTGTTGAATTTTTTGACATAGGGTGCTGGCAGATTACGGGCCTCCTATAGCTGCTGCCAGGCCCCTAATCTGCCATGGGCCCCTGTACCGCCTCCTCATGCTGCTGCCAGGTCCACAGTGTCTCATGCCATGTGCCACTTTCAGGTCTCCTCACACTGCTGGTGTGTTGAATTTTTTGACATAGGGTGCTGGCAGATTACGGGCCTCCCATAGCTGCTGCCAGGCCCCTAATCTGCCATGGGCCCCTATACCGCCTCCTCATGCTGCTGCCAAGTCCAGAGTCTGTCATGGGTCCCTGTACGGCCTCCCATTGCTGCTGTCTCCATCGCCACACTCTGCCATGTGCCACTTTCAGGTCTCCTCACACACTGCTGGTGTGTTCAATTTTTTGATATAGGGTGCTGGCAGATTACGGGCCTCCCATAGCTGCTGCCAGGCCCCTAATCTGCCATGGGCCCCTATACCGCCTCCTCATGCTGCTGCCAAGTCCAGAGTCTGTCATGGGTCCCTGTACGGCCTCCCATTGCTGCTGTCTCCATCGCCACACTCTGCCATGTGCCACTTTCAGGTCTCCTCACACACTGCTGGTGTGTTCTATTTTTGACATAGGGTGCTGGCAGATTACGTGCCTCCCATTGCTGCTGCCAGGCCCGTAATCTGCCATGGGCCCCCGTACCGACTCCTCATGCTGTGACGTTGCAACAAGGTGGAATTCAACCCTACATATGTTAGACCGCCTTTACGAACAGCAAAAGGCCATCACAGATTTCCTGATGTTAAAAGCGGATAAAGGTACTCCCTGTGTAACTTAGATGTCAGCCATTGGCAGCTCATGCGTGACACCTGCGCTTGCTCAGGCCCTTTGAGGAGGCCACGCTATTCGTGAGTCGGCAGGACTATGGGATGAACGACGTCATTCCTCTGTTGCACGTCCTGGAACAAATGCTGTTAACAATGGCTGGTCAGGGTGCGGTAGACGTGGCGCACAGATCTCAACGCCACATGACCCCTGTGGGGGCAGGACAGGAAGAAGAGGAGGAGGTAGAGGAGGACATTGGTGCTCAGGAATTATTGAGTGAAATGGGTGGTTTTTCCACTCAGCGGACAGGAGTGGAGGAGCAGGAGCATCTGGTAGAGGAGGAGGAAGAGGAGACAGAGGACCCAGACGCACCGTGGCAGTATGCTGTGGAGATGGAGGCAGGGAGTCCCTCGCATTCCTTGGCACAAATGGCCCATAGCATGCTCGCTTGCTTGCGTAGCGACAGCCGAATAATAACCATCAGACAGAGGGATGACTTTTGGCTGTCCACCTTGTTGGACCCTCGCTACCGTTCAAAAATGGTGGCCTTTTTCACACCTGCTGAGAGGGAGGCCAAAATAACGTACTATAAAAACCACCTATGTAGTCAGCTGGTCTCTGCCTGTCTGCGCCAACGTCCATCCTCAGACACTGTGGGCCCTGTGCGCTCGCGTTCCGCTGCCATGGCAGCAGGGGAGGGGTGGGGTGGTAGGAGCAGTGGCAGCTCCACCAGCAGCAGCTGCCTCAGTCTGCAGTCGATGATGAGTAGCTTTCTTCACCAGCGCAGTGAGGAAACTACTAACCAGCCGCAGCAGCAGCAGCAGCAGCAGCAGCATCAGGTGGACCTGGAGCAGGACCTCAAACAACAGGCTTAGGCCTACTTGGACAGCACCCTGCCAACCGAGGTAGACAATCCCCTTGACTACTGGGCAACGAAACTTGACCTTTGGCCCCAACTAGCTGAATTTGCCCTTGAAAGGCTGTCATGCCCGGCCAGTAGCGTGGCATCGGAGCGCGTGTTTAGTGCGGCAGGAGGTATTGCAACTCCGCGGAGGACACGACTGTCCACCCAAAGTGTGGAGAGACTCACGTTTGTGAAAATGAATCAGGCGTGGATTAGTCTGGATTTCAAACCACCAGTTCCTGACACAACTGACTAAATCCGCCATGAATCATGCCCCAAACATGTGCCACTTTCAGGTCTCCTCACACTGCTGGTGTGTTCCATTTTTTGTCATAGGGTGCTGGCAGATTACAGGCCTCCCATAGCTGCTGCCAGGCCCCTAATCTGCCATGGGCCCCTATACCGCCTCCTCATGCTGCTGCCAAGTCCAGAGTCTCTCATGGGTCCCTGTACGGCCTCCCATTGCTGCTGTCTCCATCGCCACACTCTGCCATGTGCCACTTTCAGGTCTCCTCACACTGCTGGTGTGTTCCATTTTTTGTCATAGGGTGCTGGCAGATTACGGGCCTCCCATAGCTGCTGCCAGGCCCCTAATCTGCCATGGGCCCCTATACCGCCTCCTCATGCTGCTGCCAGGTCCAGAGTCTCTCATGGGTCCCTGTACGGCCTCCCATTGCTGCTGTCTCCATCGCCACACTCTGCCATGTGCCACTTTCAGGTCTCCTCACACTGCTGGTGGGTTCCATTTTTTGTCATAGGGTGCTGGCAGATTACGGGCCTCCCATAGCTGCTGCCAGGCCCCTAATCTGCCATGGGCCCCCGTACCGACACCTCATGCTGCTGCCAGGCCCGTAATCTGTCATGGGCCCCTGTTGTCGCTTGTTGGCATATTCCGCTTGTTCAGATGCTCCTTCTCCTGCTACTCCTCTTCACGGATTCCGTCAGCAGTCTTTCTTGGAATCCGTTTCCAAGAGACAACAGTTTGCGAGCACGCACCCGACGGTGCAGAAGCTGAACGTCCTCCTGTCCAAGTTGCTGCTGCCAGGCTCGTAATCTGTCATGCGCCCCTGTACCGCCTCCTCATGCTGCTGCCAGGTCCAGAGTGTGTCATGGGCCCCCGTACCGACTCCTCATGCTGCTGCCAGGCCCGTAATCTGTCATGGGCCCCTGTACCGCCTCCCCATGCTGCTGCCAGGTCCAGAGTGTGTCATGGGTCCCTGTACGGCCTCCCATTGCTGCTGCCAGGCCCGTAATCTGCCATGGGCCCCCGTACCGACTCCTCATGCTGCTGCCAGGCCCGTAATCTGTCATGGGCCCCTGTACCGGCTCCTCATGCTGCTGCCAGGTCCAGAGTGTGTCATGGGTCCCTGTACGGCCTCCCATTGCTGCTGTCTCTATCGCCACACTCTGCCATGTGCCACTTTCAGGTCTCCTCACACTGCTGGTGGTTTCCATTTTTGTCATAGGGTGCTGTATGGCCTCCCATTGCTGCTGCCTCCACCGCCACACTGTGGCTCCACACTCTGGTTTTGGCCCCGTGACTGCCCAAATGAGTGAAGTGTGCGGTGATTCTAAGATCGACGGCACTCATCTGCATGTCATACTGACTGACAGTATTATTTCTCTTCCCCAGCAGACTCCAAGGGCATTTAAATTAAAGGTACAGTGTTCTGCAATAATATTAAGTCTCTCTGAAGCCTAGAAACACCCTTTTTTAAGTTAAATTCACAGCGAATATATTCGACTCGAATCGAAATTTTTCCACGAATTCGCCGAATCAGTCGAATCGAATTTTTGAATACTTCGCTCATCTCTAATTGTCATTATGGGGTACTGAGTGTAGATTAATGACCTAAAATTAATTTAAACAATTGTAGTATCAACCCGCAGCATTAAAAAAGAAATAAAAAATGGAGGAGGCCTGAATACTTTCTGAATGCTCTGTATATTGCTGAATATATGAATTTCTGTCCATTACAGCACAAAAGGAAAGAGTGAAAAAAACAAACAAACTAAAATGAACCTTCTTTTATTACTAAACCTTTTGTGTGAACACTATCCAAGGAGGAGGGGGGGGGGGGCAGGTAACAAGCTCCCCACAGCCCATGAGACCCTAGAAGGCGCCGCACAAACTGATAAAGGGGGAGGCCAGATAAGAATTAAAAACAAAGGGTCCAAGGGGGATAGTCAGAACTAGGGAAAAAGGAGGGACTAAACAGCCAAGTATTAAAGAGGGATATATCTTACCCCAGCAGCCAAGTCCAATAGATACAATATATGTATGTTTAAATTCCGTGAGTCAAAAATACCTGAAAAAAAGGGGTAAGAGCAGGGGCGGACTGACAACTCATGGGGCCCTCCGGGCAATAGGGGATCATGGGGCTCCTGTGTCCTTGCCCAAACTCAAAAAAACCTATGAAAAAGGTACCAGGGGCATCTCGTGGGGCCCCTTACTGACCCCGGGCCCTTGGGCAGAGCCCGAGTTTCCAAATGGTCAGTCCACCCCTGGGTAAGAGACAATCCCTTTAAATGACTCTTTTACTAGCAGATATGGAGTCTAGCACACGAAATTGAGACTTGACAATTATTAATCAACTGGATTCATTTTCTTTCTTGTAGTAGAAAAACAGGCTGTGATTTTAATTGTGACCTTTAAACAGATACCTCCTTCTCCCCGTACTGAGTACTTGAGGCCCATTGGGCATTATAAGACTTAGTTATCAAAGTGTCTGAAAGTAGAAATAGCCTTATCACCTGCAGCAGATATTTTGTTCTTTTTGTTCCTCCAATAGGAGCATGAAAAAGAAGAATCAGACTGGTCACTACAGGCGACAAGACGAGTTCTTCCATCAGACACTTTGATACATAGGGCTCTGGGTTGGATCACAAATGAAAGTCTGACTTTCCTGTGACTAGATCTGCCATTTGAAAAGGAAATGACTTCATACAAAATGGAGTTGGGCTTGTCAGCAGCTTTTGGAGAAACTCTTAATAAGTGGGATTTAAGGCATTGTGAGCGATGATGGGTAGACTGCTGAGTGACAGCATCTTGATTAATTACACAGCTTTACAGTCAGGGCCTCTGTTCTCTAACAATATACAGTGACTGTAGCAACTGAAACTATCAATCTAGTGATTGTTCCTCATTACACAACATCTGTAGAACAGGCGGGTTTTTATCGCAAATAATTTCTTGGAGTATGAGAAATGGCAGAACTGGGAGGGAGGTGTAGACAGGGACCAGCACGCATGAATTTCTGCTAAGCCTATGTAGGCTGAAGCCTAGGGTGCAACTTTATAACAAGCACAGTATTCTCTATTTTCCCATGGTATGGTACATATAATATTTTGTTTCTTATGTAACACTTCAGAATTAAAAAAAAAATATTAATAATAATTAAAAAAAACCCCAAAAACATATATATACTGTATATGTAAATTACCAATTCTGTGGAATTATAATTATGAAAGTTTCAGTAATATTTACAGCACATTCTCAGCATTAAATGTATAGTGCTGACAGCTATGTTGGTTCCTTAAAGAATCTGCTGATCACCTAAAATTTAAAAAAAAAAAAGAAAATCCCCCTACTTAACATCAAACTTCTCCCTATCTTTACCTTGCATACTGACTTTGTGCTGTACCATGATCCTCTGAGCTTGCTGAAACTCCTCTACATATTAGAGCATAAAAAGGAAGTTACACTCGCAGAACCAAAAACAAGACACAAAATACAGAGAACCTATACCAAGGGAAAGCAGAGCCAAGACATTCACAACCAAGACCAAGACACAGACTACACAGAACCTAGACCAAGGAAAAGTAGAGCCAAGACCTATCGAGACCAAAGCACAGAACAAAGAGGACAGAGCAGAGGCAAGACATGCACAACCAAGACCATGACACAGAAAACAGAGAGCCTAGACAAAGGGAAAGCAAAGCCAAGGCACAGAACACACAGAACCAACAAGACACAGAACACCCAGGACCAAGAACAGGATACATAACACACCTAACCAAGACACTGAACATTCACAACCAAGACCAAGACACAGACTACACAGAACCTAGACCAAGGAAAAGTAGAGCTAAGACATATCGAGACCAAAACACAGAACAAAGAGGACCTAGACAAGGGGAAAGCAGAGCCAAGACATGCGCAGCCAAGATCAAGACACAGAATACAGAGAACCTAGACAAAAGGAAAGCAGAGCCAAGACATGCACAACCAAGACCATTACACATAAAACAGAGAGCCTAGACAAAGGGAAAGCAAAGCCAAGGCACAGAACACAGAACCAACAAGACACAGAACACCCAGGACCAAGAACAGAATATATAACACACCTAACCAAGATACTGAACATACAGAACCAAGACCAAGCCGCAGAACACACAGAATCAAAACACAGAACCAAGATTAAGATGGAATGCACAGGATCAAGACATAGAACCAAAACCAAGGCACAGAATACAAAGGGCCAAAACACATAACAAATAGAACTAAGACACATTACATTCACAAGCAAGACACAGAATGTACAGAATCAAGACAGACAACACACAAAACCAAGATCAAGAGAGAGAACACACAAGGACTGAGATATAAAACATCAGAACCAATACTCAGAACAGAGTGAAACAAGATTCAGAAAGCTCAGGACCAATGTACGGAACACACAAAACCAGTACCAACATACAGAATACACAGAACCAAGACTAAGACACAGAACAGAAAGCATTGAAATAAACTCAACACAGACTGAAGACAGAGACACTGAAGACATACTGTAGAACCAAGACCAAGGCACAGAGCACACAGGTCCAAGACACAGAAACAATAACCAAGGCATATAATACACAAGACCAAGACAAAGAACACCCAGAACTAAGTGACATTACAAACAGAATCAAGACACTGACTGTACAAACCCAAGACAGAGAAGACACAGAACCAAGATCAAGACATGGAGCAAAAAAAACTGAGACCGAGTCATAGAGCACACATAACCAAAACTCAGAACAGAGTGAACAAAGACACAGAAAGCTCAGGGCCATTGCACAGAACACATATAATTTGTACCAAGATACAGAGGACACTGAACTAAGACTCAGAAAACAGTGAATGAAGAAATCAAACACAGAGAACAAGACACAGAAAACACACAGAACTAAAAAACAGAACACACAGAACAATCCAGATACAGAACCAAGACTGATGTGAATGTAAAATATATATACATATAAATCACTGTGTACATTGACGGCTCTATATAAGTACCTGAAATAAATAAATAATAAAATAAAATAAATAAGACCAAGGCACAGAACACACAAGATCAAGACACAGAGCAAAGACCAAGGCACAGAACATACAAGATCAAGTCACAGAACCAAGACCAAGGCGCAGAACATACAAAATCAAGACACAGAACCAAGACCAAGGCACAGAACATACAAGATGAAGATACAGCAGAACCGAGACCAAGGCACAGAACATACAAGATCAAGACACAGAACCAAGAGCAAGGCACAGAACATACAAGATGAAGTCACAGAACCAAGACCAAGGCACAGAACATACAAAATAAAGACACAGAACAAAGACCAAGGCACAGAACATACAAGATCAAGACACAGAACAAAGACCAAGACACAGAACATACAAGATCAAGACACAGAATGAAGACCAAGGCACAGAACACACAAGATCAAGACACAGAACCAAGACCAAGGTACAGAACACACAAGATCAAGACAAAGAAACAAGACCAAGGTACAGAACACACAAGATCAAGACACAGAACCAAAACCAAGGCACAGAACACACACAATCAAAACACAGAAACAAGACCAAGGCACAGAACGCACATGATCAAGACACAGAACCAAGACCAAGGTACAGAACACACAAGAACAAGACACAGAACTAAGACCAAAGCACAGAACACACATGATCAAAACACAGAAACAAGAACAAGGCACAGAACGCACATGATCAAGACAAGGAACCAAGACCAAGGCAAAGAATACCAATATACAGAACACCCAGAACTAAGTCATATTACATACAGAATCAAAACACTGTGTGAACAGAACCACAGAACCAAGACACAGAACACACATAATAAGACCAAGACATAGAACTCACAAAACAAAGACTAAGAATACAGTGAATGAAGGCACCAAACACACAGAACCAAGAACCATAAGACACAAGACCTAGAAAAAAAGCACACAAAGCCCAGACCTAGCCACAGAACATACCAAGACGCCAAGACAGTACCAAGGCACAAAACATGCAGAACCATGGAGAAGACACAGAAAACAACAGAAAAACACAGAACACCTAGACCTAAGAAAATAATGGCACAGATCACACACAACCTAGACACAGAAGACGTGGGACTAAGACACAGAATGTACAAACCAAGACAAACACATGACGAACCAAGAAAAAGATGGTGAAGTCCCACCCAGAAGCACTATGCATTACCTGTGGAATTTAGCTCCAACAATTAGATAAAATTTAGTTTAAATTTTACTGGAGTGACCCTTCTGACTTTAGAATAGTTGTGAAGCTTCCTGGATAACATTACTTGTTCACCAACAGATTTTACCAATTGTCCAGACTTGCTCTTTAAATAAACGTAATAATTAAAAACATGCGAAAAAAAAATCTTTCGATCCAACTTCCAGACTTTCTTAAAACAAATCAGTGTGATCTAATTCCTGCCTTAAAGGCAAGTCACTAATTCTAGCAAGGGTTGGGATTACAAACGAAAACAGTTTTCTCTAGACAAAAATTACCTCCATTGTCGTCTACCCCGGCACGCCTGTGGTTAAATCGACTTCGATACGCACAGACCTCAACGTGTTAAAGAAGCCATTGTATACCCTGAGACCCTAGAGCTATGGTCACCATTATGTTAACCGCAGCACTTTAGGCCTAGCTGGCATAAAAAGGGTTATTATACTCATCAATAGAGCGCAAGTGTATTAATTTATCCGTCAGACCCTTCAAGCAACACAGAGGTTGCATGTGCAGCTCTTGACACGCTCACAAGTCTTTCTCAGTCCTCCTGTTTAACAGGAAAAAACTCATTGGCCGTAATTACCCCGTAATTCACACATTCGTTGTTACCTGTATACTTTACAGGGCCAAGACATGCTCCCCTGGCAATTCAAACACATAATATCTCTTTTCATTATTGCCGTAGGTGTCAAAGCTGATTACAAGAGGCAGGCGTGTACCCAGACTGTGCTTGGCTAATTCTCCTCAAACCAGCATGGGTCCGGAGCACGCTTGGAAAAACAGGCTGGCCATGATAGAAAGCAGAGGGTTTCAGATTTAAGATCTTGCAGGTTAGAAAAAAAATAGGAACACCGTGGCACCTTCGAATGTTATAAACCTCTGTATATTAGTCTGGAGTCTTAATGTTCTATTCGTTTTGTAATTTGTTGCCAATCTTTTTCACAGACGAAGTATGAAAGCTGGTAAAGGACCAGTAAACAAAAAATAGAGTCAGCCATTGCAACTTTCTTATAGGGAGTGTATAGTCAATTCAGTGTTTTTTTCAGTTACATTAATGTGGTAACAGGGGCGGACTGACCAATTGGAAACTCGGCACTGCCCGAGGGCCCAGGGTCAGTAGGGGGCCCCATGAGATGCCCCTGGTACCTTTTTCATAGGCTTTTTTGAGTTTGGGCAAGGACACAGGGGCCCCATGATCCCCTATTGCCCGGGGGCCCCATGAGTTGTCAGTCTGCCCCTGTGTGGTAATGTTCTCATTACAGGTCTATATAAGGCTCAGGGGCAGACTGACCATTCGAGCACTCGGGCACTGCCCGAGGGCCCGGGGTCAGTAGGGGGCCCCATGAAATGCCCCTGGAACCTTTTTTACAGGCTTTTTTGAGTGTGGGCAAGGACACAGGGGCCCCATGATCCCCTATTGCCCGGGGGTCCCATGAGTTGTCAGTCCGCCCTTGATAAGGCTTGTACAAAAAGTAATGCAAAAGTGATCATAACAGTTTTAGTCAATCCAATATGTAATAAGAGTGTATCTCCCTTACTACTCCAACCTCAAAGTAACACTGTGACTTATTACTATAACATTAATAACAATAAAGTGCATAAAATATAAAGTTCATATGACAAGTCCATACAAAGTTCATAAACTGTGCAGAAAATGTGCCAAACTTCCACCAGATGTTTTTACGAATCATGTGAGATCCTTCTCCCTTCAGGCAGAAACTCCCCGAAACAAAATGCCACCCGTTCTTATCACTGGCCCAAAGCGCTTTAGATTCCTGGATATAACGCCACTGGGTCACTCTTCAATCCGGCTCACATATCACCACAATATATAAGGAAGAAAAAGAAATAGCCTCCAATGGTGTAGTGAAACCATCCACATTCATTTTTATTAAATAAAAAAAACCACTCACAAAGTTAGAATCAAAAGTGCTCATCACATATACAAAGTGGCACCAGGCAGTACTGTATAGTGGTCACTGTAGTGTCTCGCCATCTATGGAAACTTCAGGCAACCCCGTCACGTCACTTCTGGTTCCAGCTCTGATGCCACTTCTGGTAGCCGCATAGCCACTCCCTGGCGCGTTTCGTCCTTCTGACTTCGTTATGAGTGGGCCTATTTTATTAGCTTACATATTCACATGTTGGCAGAGTAACTATTCTTCTTCTTTGTCATTGCAGGTAAATATTTTATCTCAAGCAGAAGCAACGTGCTGTCATTGAATTCTTGATGAAGGAGAAGTGCAGGCTGTCCAACATCCACAGAAGGCTACAAAATGTTTACAGAGATGACACCATTGACAAGAGTCACGAGTGAGAAGACATCCTTCATCAAGAACTCAGTGATTCTGCTTAGAATCCATTATTTACCTGCGATGAAGAAGAAGAGTTACTACAGAGGAAGAGTTACTCTACCAAAATTTGAATACATAATGTAAAGCAATGGATACATTCTTGGTCCTATATATGAGAGCTGAAACTAATGCAAAAGTGGGCATAACACTTATAAATTTCACATATTGGTAGAGTAACTCTTCCTCTTCTTTTTCCTTGTAGGTATATAATGGATTCCAGGCAGAAGCAACGTGCTGTCATTGAGTTCTTGGTGAAGGAGGGGTACAGACTAGCGATATCCACAGAAGGCAACAGAATGTTTATGGAGATGACACAATTGGCAAGAGTCACCAATGACAAGACATTGCTCTTGTCAGTGGTGTCATCTCCATAAACATTTTGTAGCCTTTGGACTTCATCAGAGGGTGTCAATATTCCAGCTGAGAACAGACACTAAAGGCATGACTGGTGGAAGTATAGTGTTTCAGTGTGTGGCACATGTGCAGTTGTAGCAAGATTACACTGGAGATGAAATGAAGATACATAGTACTGATTGATCAATACACTATGGCAACAAAAAGTATGCAACCCCCTTGGAATTAACTGGTTTTGTGCAGTAATCTGCCATAAAATGTGGCCTGCCTGTTCAAAGACTTATGTATGGTAGACTCAGGAACAGGGATGTTTGCCAGGTCCAGTGATGTCTTCAACCTTTAGCTGTTACTCCCCGGTTCTTCTGTACCTCATTGAGGATTCTGCATTGTGCCTTGGGAGTCATCTTGGTTGGGCACCCACTTTTAAGAAGAGTTGCCACAGTACTAAACAATTACAAAACAATTACAAAATAGACAATTTATCTAACTGTCAACTGATGGATGCCTAAAGACTTTGAAATTGCTTTGTATCCCTTTTCAGCCTTATGCTGATCAACTACTCCTTATATTACGTCTTCAGAGAGCTCCTTTTTGCTAGGTATGGTTCACATGCTTCTTATGAACAGCAACCGTAAAATGTTTGAGTGTCTTTTATGTAAACCACACCTTCAAATTCATCTCATTAACTGGACTCCAGGGGTGCAAACTACTGACTCCAAATAGCTCCAAATTCCTCCAGCACTGTGAATGTTTATTGGGTGTATTCAATAAAGGCACGAGAAATTAGAATTCTCTGTGTGTTATCAGCTTAAGTACATTGTAAGTGTCTATTGTTGTGACTTAGATGAGGATCAGATCATATTTTATGGCAAAATACTGCAGAAAACCAGTTCACTTAATTCCAAGGGGTTCACATACTTTTTCTTGCCACTAAACATGTTATAAGTGACATCTGAACCACATTGATTGCACTTTGTTCATTATGCACTAATAGGAATCTATTACACCTGGGTGCTTTGGCCTTTTTATGTATACACTATATTGCCAAAAATATTGGTCGGCCTGCCTTTACACACACATGTATTTTATGGCATTCCAGTCTCAGTCCGTAGGGTTCAATATTGAGTTGGCCCCGCCCTTTGCAGCTATAACAGCTTCAACTCTTCTGGGAAGGCCGTCCACAAGGTTTAGGAGGGTGCCTATGGGAAGGTTTGACCATTCTTCCAGAAGCACATTTGTGAGGTCAGGCACTGACTCTGTCTCTAATTCATCTCAAAGGTGTACTATCAGTTTGAGGTCAGGACTCTGTGCAGACCAGTCAAGTTCCTCCACCTCAACTTGCTTCGTGCACTGGTGCGCAGTCATGTTGGAACAGGAAGGGGCTATCCCCAAACTGTTCCTGCAAGATTGGCAGCATGAAATTGTCCAAAATGTCTTGGTATGCTGATGACATAAGAGTTCCCTTCACTGGAACTAAGGGGCCAAGCCCAACCCCTGAAAAACAACCCCACACCATAATCCCCCCTCCACCAAACTTTACACTTGGCACAATGCAGTCAGGCAAGTACCGTTCTCCTGGCAGCCTCTAAACCCAGACAAATCCATCAGATCGCCAGACAGAGAAGCGTAAATCACCACTCCAGAGAACACGTCTCCACTGCTCTAGAGTCCAGTGGCGGCGTGCTTTACACCACGGCATCCGACGCTTTGAATTGCACTTGGTGATGTAAGGCTTGGATGCAGCTGCTCGGCCATGGAAACTCATTCCATGAAGCTCTCTATGCACTGTTGTGCTAATCTGAAGGCCTCACCAAGTTTGGAGGTCTTTGTCTATTGACTCAGCAGACAGTTGGTGACTTCTGCGCACTGAACACTTCAGCATGCGCTGACCCCGCTCTGTCATTTTACGTGGCCTTCCACTTGGTGGCTGAGTAGCTGTTGTTCCCAGTTCCTTTCACTTTGTTATAATACCACTAACAGTTGAGCGTGGAATATTTAGTAGCCAGGAAATGTCACGGATGGACTTATTGCACAGGTGGCAACCTATCACGGGACCACGCTTGGAATCACTGAGCTCCTGAGAGTGACCCATTCTTTCACAAATGTTTGTAGAAGCAGTCTGCATGCCGAGGTGATGATTTTATACACCTGTGGCCATGGAGGGGATTGGAATACCTGAATCCCATGATTTGGAGGGCTGGCCCAATACGTTTGGCAATATAGTGTGTGTGTGATCACTATTAGTAGTCTCATATTGGTTTGATAATATTTTTATCACTTTATATTATGTAATGGGTTGTACTAATTAATTTGTTTGGATGTAGGGATTGTGTATTTAGGAGTACTGCACTTTATTAATTTAAAAAATTACTATAATTCAATCAGAGAACTGTATTTGAGAAACGTACATAATGTATTTAAAATTACATTGAGTGCGAAAAATCGAAATAAGTAAAAATATTTTACATTTTGTACAGCCGTTGTGCGTTGCATTCACACATTTCTGTCTCATGTTTGTTTGGTGCACTAATTGCTTATTTTGTTTCAGATAACGCTTTGCTGTACAGTATATGTGTTGTTTTAGTGATCTTTGTATACTTTAGGGCAAGAAAGGAACATACAGTAATTCCTGCAAGTAACATTGATCTGGGAGTGCCATATCATGACCTCTCAGATATGTTTTGGGTGTAGTTCAGGGAATTACAGTCCCAGAACTCTGGAATATTTTCACACTGCTGCCGGAGTCTTGGATAAGTATTTTTTTTTAAATAATCCTTCTTTTTTTCATCATTTTTGTATTATTCACTTTTTTTTTTCTTTTTATTAAATCCACCAATTAAAGTGGAACTTCATTGTATCTGAGCACTACAAACTGAAAAACTTCTTTAATCCAGTGTTCCTCAAGTAATGGGTCACGACCCAAAAGTGTGTCAAGACCAGGGGCGGACTGGGCTGCTGGGCAAGTGCCCCCAGGCCTCTCTAATGCCCCCACCATTAACCCCAGACTTTTAGACACTTATCAAGAGCAAGAAGCATCCCCAGTTTTCCCATCTGTTCCAATTAACTTCATATGTTTCAATTACCATTTATTTTATTGGGTTTTTACCTCAACATTACTTTCATTTTTACTTGCGCTGTGATTACTGTACTATCCATTTTGGAAGGAAGCCGTTTGCTTACTGTTTAAAAGGTGCATATACATTGTAGAATAAATTAGAATGTTTCGTAAATTCAATTATTTTTGTCTCTATTATAGCTTTTGCTCACAGGTTGCTGGTTTGGAGACACAGCACCGGTCATTTCAAAGGCTGGAACTTAAAGCGGAGCTCCACCCAAAAGGGGAAGTTCCGCTTTAAGCCTTTGTCCCCTGCTCCCCATTAAGGATTGGCACCTTTGGGGAGCGGGGGACTCGAGTTTGACAGATACTCGCTCCCACTTCTGCTGCGATCGCCTAGGCGTTCGGAAGTGGAAGTTGTCCTCCCCCCTCCCTCTCCATAGTCTTCTGGGACACGTGACAGATCCAAGAAGACTATGGGCCAATCACAAAGCGCAGTGGGCACCCGGCTGTGAAGCTCCAAGCTGTCACACACTGAAGATGCCGGCGCCAGGGAGAGAAGACGGCCGGTGAACCCAGCGGTGGTGAGGACAACGCTGGACCGAGGGACAGGTAAGTGGCTGTATTTTAAGAGTCAGCAGCTACAGTTTTTATAGCTGCGGACATCTTTTTTTTTTATTGGTGGAACTCCACTTTAAATACCTGTTTGTTCAGAAAACACGGGCAGCATCCTTTCAGTAAACTCTAGAAGTCCTGCCAGGGACTCTGCAAATACCATTGCAAGTCCTGGAAGGGATTCTAGAAGCGTTGTAGCCAGTGGTGTATTTAGGCTTTGTGCTGCTCTAGGCAACACAGCATACCCCACCCCCCAACGCCCGCTGCCCACCATCTCCCCCACCTGTGACCCATCTGCACACCATGGCCCTCCCCCACAACCCCCCCGGACACCAGCGCCCTGCCTTCCCCAGGAAAGAAGGAGAGATACAGGGAGATTCACCATCACAAATCTTCCTGGAGTCTCAGGGTCGCTAAACCAGCTCCCCTCACTCCTCTCTTCTGCCTGCCACCCAGCCCCAGTTCCCCTCAGAGCTTGCTCAATGCGATGCAGGACAACCAGCATCCCTTCTTCGGAGGCCAGCGACACCTCCCTGGAAAGTGCCGCCCAAGGCAAATATGCCCTTGGTCATAGCACTGGGATGCACAAGGGCCCTGATGGAGGGAGAACATTGAGCCCCCAAAACACGTTGGCTTTTTCTTGTGACTTACTGTTGATTTACTAGACTTATACCATATTTGTGGTGCTCTCATTTTCTCCACACATATTTTTATCGTGGTAGAGGCGCTGACCTATGAGAAAGGGCAGAGGACTTTTTACAAATGACCAGAATCTTACATTAAAATTATTTTTGAAAGTGTAGACAAGGGTTTTCCAACCAGGGTTCGATGGAACCCTAGGTTTCCTCCAGAGTTTGCATGGAGTTCCTTGAGCAATGAGCAATATTTGCCTCTCAGATAAGTTCCCACTGACACCATTGATCTTTTTAGCTATCTGTAAAGGGGAATTCTCCCCAATGACTGCAATTGTAAGGTTCATTATTCCCAGTGACCATCACACTAATGTATCATGAATTGTAAATATAGTAATTCTTAGCAGGGGGTCCCTGAAACTGGAATGTTATTTCAAGGGTTCCTCCATGCTGAAAAGGTAGAGAAAGGCTGGTGTAGAGTAAGTCCTCTGAACCAAGTCTGGGAACGGTTGAGTGTACTGTGCCTGGGACCTCTTGGAAGAAGTGGTTCCAAGTATGGTTCATTTGTAGTCTGGTATGGTTCACTTCAGGGTGAGTGCAAACTGTGCTTGAGCACAGACCTTTCCATCAAAGACTGAGCAGAGAAGTGGGGGTCACTGTGGTCTGGTGGGCAGAGGTGATAATGCAGGTGTACCTGGGAACACTTGCTTATAGACTAGTGTGACTGCTGAGCAGTGGAGGAGTGGGCAGTGGTGTATTTAGGTTTTGTGCTGCCCTAGACAACACAAAAATTTTCTGCCCCCGAGGACACCGACCAACTCCCTCACCCTCTTCCCCCTCCGCAGAGAGAGCCTGGACTTTGACCAACAACACCAACACCCTGCTCACCACCTGAGAGACCGTTCCGTTACCACTCCACCGGTGACAGAGAGAAAGACACTCACCTTCACAGCTCCGGACATCCCCAGGAACAAGAGTCAGGCTCTGCATACACCATCAAGCAGCCTGCAGCCTCCCTCGGATCCCACCTGGTTCCCATGGCGTGCGTTTCCCTTCTTCCATTCCTTCTTCCAAGAGGAGGTGCTGCCCCCCTGAAAAATCCCTAGGTAAATGCCTTGTTTGCCTTGCGGTAAATACGCCCCTGAGAGTGGGGAGGGAGGACAATGGAACTCCGGCATGGTTCTGTTCAACTGTGCCCAATGTGAGTGGCATCCTGACCACTATTGTAAGGGTTGTATTCTTCCCACTACTGATCAGTATAAGGGGCATTTTTCCCACTGAACCCCAATTATTTGATTTTAGCAGGGGTTCCCTGACACTTGATAACTATTTTAAGGGTTCCCCTGGAGTAGAAAAGTTGAGAAAGGCTGGTCACCAGAGGTTGCCTGCCTTATTATGTTTGGTGGAGTTCTTAATAAATAACTAGTTCACAGCTCTTTAAATGGCAGAGTTTGACATATTCTGTTCTAAAAACTACAAGGAGGTAATTCTTCCCAATGACCACAAGTCAGGGGCGGACTGACCATTTGGAAACTCTGGCACTGCCCGAGGGCCCAGGGTTAGTAGGGGGCCCCATGAGATGCCCCTGGTACCTTTTTCATAGGCTTTTTTGAGTTTGGGCAAGGACACAGGGGCCCCATGATCCCCTATTGCCCGAGGGCCCCATGAGTTGTCAGTCCGCCCCTGCCACAAGTGTAAGAAGCATTCTTCCCCATGACCATCACTCTAATGTATGATTTTTAGCAGGGGTTCCCTGAGATCGGAAAATTATATCTAGGGTTCCTCTGTGTTGAAAAGCTTGATAAAGACTGGTGTAGACCAAAACGGTTTGAAAAGTTGAGTTTTCCTTTAAATGGGGATAACCTCTTCTTTAATAAATGATTTGCTTCCTGTCATCTCCCTCTCCAATCTTCTCTCTCGTTCTGGAGTCAGACTCAACCAGTAAAAGATTTTAGGGCCTATTCCTGTTTTATGATCCGGTCCTCTGAACTGAAGCTTACTTCCCAATCCAGGAGGGAAGGAGGAAGTCAGACATCTAGGTGTCTTATATGGGACATCATAAAACCAGACCTTGTATGGTGGGGATGGGGTGGGATGGTGGGGGAGTCTGGGGACCTTCTCTTCATATTACTCCCCAACTCCAAGACACAGAGGGAGAAAGGATGATATTAACCCTTATTAAAAAATTCTCCCTGTCAACAGGAGAAGGGCAGGCCGCATGAAATACGTGTGTGATTTTGCAAAACTCCCAAACCAGATGTTTTCTGAAGTAATAAATGTTGAACAGAAACGGGGAGGAAACCGCGAGCACAGCCGCGCATTCGTTTAAAACGACCCGTCCCGAGCATGTTCATGTTAATGGGATGACCAGCTGTGATGGTGTGTAACAGGAGGCAGAGAAAACGGAGACTTCCCAACATCTGCGCTTTAATCTCCTGCTCTGCACCGGGATTGGGAAGAGGCTGAAAACTCTCAGCATGCTCCTCTGTTGACAGAACAGGACTGCTCTGCTGTGAGCTGGCATGAGGCATGCTGTGCCTCATGTCACAGGTTGATCCGCAGTTGGGAATCTAAAGCCCAAGTGTTGCTAATCTATTTATTTTCAGTTATGAAAAGACCAGGAAAGAGTTAAGATTTCTGTCAGTCTCCATTGGAGAGATTTTTCTTAACTTCTCCTTGGAAAATTTTCAGCCTAAAAACCAATTGAACAGTTTGAATCAGCTAAATACAATCCAGGTATATCAAAACAGATGTGGTGCAATGTCTTACAGTTGGTTTTCTTTTCAAAGCAGCCCCCAGTAGAAAAGTCTGTCTCCTGCTTGCATGCTGCAGAGGAGGACCCTTGCTCTCTGTGGGGAAGTTCCAACTGTCAGTGTGGTCAAATGACTGACGCGTTTCAGGGATGAATCCCTTTCTTCAGAGTTACTGACCAGCCTGTATGAAGGTCAAGCGGTAAATAACCATGGCTAGATGCCTTGGGAGCAGAGCTCCACCTCCTCTACTTGTTATAGGGCGAGGAGTTGGAGGGGGTTTCACTTTCACGTTCAGTGCATGTATGTATCTATGTATATGTGTATGTGCATGTGTGTATATATATATATGTATTTGCGTTTATAGAAATTGCCAAATATTGCACTTTAAATAACCCCCTCCAACCCCTCGCCTTATAACAAGATGAGGTGGAGCTCTGTTGCCAAGGCATCTAGCCATGGTTATTTACCGCTTGACCTTCATACAGGCTGGTCAGTAGCTCTGAGGAAAGGGATTCGCCCCCGAAACGCGTCAGTCATTTGACCGCACTGACAGTTGGAACACCTTGCTTGCCGTTGTGGCCATCGTCATTATACATGCTTCGTCTGTAAGTATGTTTTTACCTTTTATACCCTTCAATAAACCTTGGATAATGCACTAGGTGTGTGCACCACCTGTTTATTCTCTATCTAGTGGCTGATTTCCCCATCTGAGGAGGGCTGCACCAAGGGGCGAACTGACCATTTGGAAACTCAGGCACTGCCCAAGGGCCCGGAGTCAGTAGGGGGCCCCATGAGATGCCCCTGGTACCTTTTTCATAGACTTTTTTGAGTTTGGGCAAGGACACAGGGGCCCCATGATCCCCTATTGCCTGGGGGCCCCATGAGTTGTCAGTCCGCCCCTGGCTGCACCCCTGAAGCATTTCCTTTGGTTGTCGCTGTCCTGGTTCCCTTTGCTTCTTTTATGGCTGTCCATTTCCTGAGGCGCTGGAGAGTACATACGATATCCGGTCCAGACCTCTGAGAGATCAATGCTTTCACGTAGAGCAAGGGTCCCACACTGCAGCATGCTGGCAGGGGAAAGGGTTTTCTACTCATGCTGACCTAGCATGCTGCAGAAAAGGGCCCTTTCGCTCTCTGAGGAAGCAGTGGTCTCTCTGCAGAGGTACAATAAATCCCCTGCTCCCTCGGAGCCAACGCTTTCTAGTTACGAGCTTTGCTGTTTGCAGAGCTATAGATCTCAGCAGGGGGCATGTCTGACCTCTCCAAGGGTCCCACTCTGCAGTATGCTGGCAGGGGACAGGGTTATCTACTCATGCTGAGTCTACTTTTCAAAGAAACAAACTGTAAGACTCTGCACACTTTTTTTCATGCACCTGGATGGTAATTCACTGATTTAAACTGAGGGTTTAAAGCAGTTGTAAAGGCTGTAGTATTTTACCTTTATGCAATCTTTGCATGAAGGTGAAAAACCTTCTGTGTGCAGCAGTGCCCCCAGCCCCCTCAATACTTACCTGACCCCCATCGTAATCCAGCGATGTGATTGACAGCTCTGGCTGTCCCAGGTCTCTGCCTTCTCATTGGCTGAGACAGCAATGGCTCCCACAGCAATGGCTCCCACAACTGTCAATCACAGCCAGTCAGCCAATGATGGGAGAGAGGGGGCGGGCCAAATCGCGGCTCCATATGTGAATGGACACACGGAGGAGTGGGTGCCCCCATAGCAAGCTGCTTGCTGTGGGGGCACCCGACAGGAGGGAGAGGCCAGGGGAGAAAAGGAGGATCCAGACTGCTCTGTGCAAATCCACTGCATACAGCAGGTAAGTATAAACATGTTTGTTATTTTACAAAAAAAAAAAGAACCTTTAGAATCACTTTAATTGTACTTTAGAATCAGGCTACATTGAGGATGACCAGGGGTGACTGTTGGCATGTATTCTGTACAAATCAATGGCTGCCACCATCACTGTTTGCATGTAACTTCTCATACATGTGAATAGACTGACCCAGACAGTGTGCATCCAGGGTCCGCTCCAGAGTGCTGGCTGCAAACAAACTGGAAACAACTAATCAGACAATTTGTATTCGGCCATAATACAGAGTGATGCTGCATCCAGTGGTGTTTCTTATCCACCTCTGAACACAGAAAACTATCCGTAGCCCATTGTCCATGTGAATGTAGCCTCGTACCTGCTGATCCTGCCATGAAGGCTCTTGTCCGAGGATGCTGTGGGGTGACAACTGTACTCTTATGGTGTCACCTTGTGACATAAGCCTCCTAAGGAGACTACAAGTCGATGTGCTGAAACACATTGCACAGGCATAGCCCACCATTGTCACTAAGGAATCAGGAAGCCAGTCCACAGCCATGATGTGCTGCAGACACAGGTCTCTGTGCATATAGACAGGAAGTGACTGAAGGGCATCAGCAGCACTAAGATGTGAAGGATCAAGAAAAAATTAACATAGTATTTTATGAAAAAAATGGTAATTGTTTATAATTATCAGTGCTTTAGCTTAATGTCATCCAGTAGGTTTTATATCTTCTTCAAATTTTTAATAGGAAATTAGTAACATAGACAACAGCATATTATTATTATTACTATTATTATTATTAATAATAATAATAATAATAATAATAATAATAGTAATATTAATAGTTTGGCGGCAATCGCTGGCAGAGAGCACAGCTGCAGTAGCTGTGCTTTCTGTCAGTTCCCTGACAGCTCCAGGACACGCTGATCGGGACAGAAGAGTTTCTCTCTCTCGATCAGCAGTGTCCCCTGCAGTACACCTCCCCGCCCCCTAGTAAAACACTCCCCTCACACAGTTAACCCTTTCACTGAATAATAAACTTAACCCCTTCCTCCCCAGTGCCATTAGTACAGTGTCAGCGTTTTTCTTTTGCACTGATCACTGTATTGGTGTCACTGGGGATGTCAGTGACCCCAAGTCAGTACCCCCCAATGTCAGAATGCCCGCCGCAGTTCCGCAGTCCCGCCATAAGTCGTTGATCGCCGCCATAAGTCGCTGATCGCCGCCATTATTAGTATAAAAAAACCCCTAAAAATCCCAGTATCTTTCCTGCCATTTGTAAACGCTATAACTTTCACGTAAACCAATTAATTTACACGTATTGGGGTTTTTTTTTAGCAAAGACATGTCGCAGAATGCATTTTGGCAGAAATTTATGACTAAATTTGATTTTTTAATTTTTTTTTATTGGACATGTTTTATAGCAAAAATTCCAAAATACAGTTTTTTTTCCTCAAAATTGTTAGCCTTTTTTTTTATAGCGCAAAAAATAAAAACCGCACAGGCAATCAAATACCACCAAAAGAAAGCTCAATTTGTGGGAAAAAAAAGGATGTAAATGTAATTTATGTAACATATTGCATGACCGCGCAATTGTCCGTTAAACTAGCGCAGCGCTGTATAGCAGAAAAATGGCGTAGATTTCAGTATTTATACCATAGTTTGTAGACGCTATAACTTAACACACAAAGCAATCAATAAACACTTATTGGGATTTTTTTTACCAAAAACATGGAGCAGAATACATTTTGGCCTAAATTTATAACCAACTTTGCGTTTACTATATATTTTTTATAGCTGAAAGTAAAAAATATTGTTTTTCTTCAAAATGTTTGGCCTTTTTTTGTTTATAGCGTGAAAAATAAAAAGCGCACAAGTGATCAAATACCACCGAAAGAAAGCTCTATTTGTGTGAAAAAAAGGACATGAATTTTGTTTGGGTGCAGCATTGCATGACCGAGCAATTATCAGTTGAATTAGTGCAGCGCCGAGTAGCAAAAAGAGGCCTGGTCATTAAGGGGGGTAAATCCTCAGGAGGGCAAGTGGATAATACTGCTACTACTAAAAATATTAAAAATAATAATACAAAATAACAACAGTAATTATTATAATAAATAATAATACTAACAGCAATATTAACCCCTTGCCCTCCAGAGGATTTACCCCCCTTCCTGACCTGGCCATTTTTTGCGATACGGCGCTGCGATACTTTAACTGACAATTGCCCGGTCATGCAACGCTGCACCCAAATGAAATTTACGTCCTTTTTTTTTCCATGAATAGAGCTTTCTCTCAGTGGTATTTGATCACCTTTAAGTGTTTTATTTTGTGCGCTATAAAAAAAAAAGGCCAACAATTTTGAGAAAAGAAACACATTTATTTTTTTACTTTTTGCTATTAAACATGTCCAGTAAAAAAAAAATTTAAAAATCAAATTTCATCATAAATTTAGGGCAAAATGTATTCTGCTCCGTGTCTTTGCTAAAATAAATCCAAAGTTAAAGCATTTACAAATGGCAGTATATATACTAAAATGTTATTTTTTTACTAGTAATGGCGTCAATCAGCGACTTATAGCGGGACTGCAGTGGGCATTCTGACACTGGGGGGAACTGACTTGGGGTCACTGACGTCCCCAATACAGTGATCAGTGCTAATAAAAATAACTGACACTGTACTAATGGCACTGGGCAGGAAGGTGTTAACATCTGGGGTGATCAAAGGGCTAACTGTGTGCTGTTTTACTATGTGGGCTGTGTTTCACTGTAAGCACACTGCTTTGTATGGCTCTGTTATGCAGAGCCATACAAAGCAGTGTGCAGGAGCTGACAGGGGAGAGATCTGTATTGTTTACATACAGGTCTCTTTCCCGTCGGAAATCCTCAGAGATCAGTGAGTGCTGGTGGGGAAACACCGGCCTGGACCTGTTGATTGACAGCCGAGGGCACGAATGAGGGAGTGCGTGCCCCCTACCCAGAACTATATATATGTGATTTTGCGCACCTGTGCCACCCTGTGGCAGTATTTCTGCTATAGGGCAGCGCAGAAGCGGTTAATAATAATAATAATAATAATCATCTTTAGAGCAATAATTATTACAACAAATAATAATAGTAATAGTGTAATTCTAATAATAATAATAATATCTCTAGTAAATACTGTGACTGACATCATGAATAGTACATATTCTTCGAGCACTGAAGGAGGTCCTGTCATCTTCTCAGAGGCAATCTATTTTGTTTTTTCAAGTGTGGCCAAAAAAGCAATTGCCTCCCAGATCCAGGACTGGTGTGAGGCCATCCTCCAAGAAGGTAAATGCAGCCATCGTAGAATTCATTTAAGTCAATGTTTTATTTCAAGCATCAGACATGAGATAAAGAGGACCTGCCTTCATGTCTCTCCACCTCCTTCGTCTGCGTATAAGTTGGTGGTCTTCCCCCTCCCCAGACACTTCAGGGCAAACAAAAGTCAAAGAAACCACCAGAGTCTTTCCAAAGCATTTTTCTCATAACTGCATCAGAAACAAGACAGAATAATTAGTACCAGAGACCTCTCGTCCCAAGCCAAGCGGATACGCCGCTGCTCTCGGGGAGAGGGTAAGGGTGGCTTCTGAGGTTTCCAGGCCAACAGAGATGTCTCATATAACTGTTACGCTGCCACGGTGCACCAGAACACTGGGACTGATGCAAAATAAATGGAGGAAGGGGGGGAAATTTTTCTATGCAACCAATAGGATATTCTTTACTGATTTTCTAGGGCAGGTGAGAAGACAATGAGTTGACTAGGACTTTCCTCACATTTTTCTTCAAATGTTCTAAGTGAGGGGGTAGTCCAGATATTAAGGGCTCCTTCACACCAGTGCCACTGGGTTGGGTTGGTCAGCTTTTGCTCATTGCAGTCCGAAGGCAAAGCCAAGCCTCATGTCCTGTAGCAGGGGTGGACTGACAACTCATGGGGCCCCCGGGCAATAGGGGATCATGGGGCCCCTGTGTCCTTGCCCAAACTCAAAAAAGCCTATGAAAAAGGTACCAGGGGCATCTTATGGGGCCCCCTACTGACCTCGGGCCCTCAGGCGGTGCCTGAGTTTCCCAATGATCAGTCCGCCCCTGTCCTGTAGGTTGCATTTTTTTAACAACAAAAGCAAGTATAGTAGATTATGGTGTCAATGGACACTAAGGGATAGAATGACTAGGTGGTTCTGTGTGTAGCACTACCCCTGTAGGAGTTGCTGAGTTTTGGGTCCCCCTATAGTCCTACACAACCAGACAACATGCATTTTTCCCACACAGACTTGCATCCAAAAGACATTAACCAGTCCTTGAGATTTTTTTTGTTTTTTTATTAGGGGAATTTGAACTTGGATGGGGTAAGGGGTGCCCAAGGGAAGGGCAACTGAGGACAATCTTCCTGGAATTATGTACAAGTCTCTTTAACAACAAAATTCTCTTCTTAGAGAGCTAGCCAGCATCTTCTGGTGTACCACCCCAGACCACAGATACTCCTATATCCAGATGTCTTAAGGAACTCTGGGCAGGGGATCCAGTGCCTGTCACTTTAAATATACGACAGTCCCAGGTAGCAAGCTAATCCAGTTTCCCACTAGATTGCTCCTTCCTCTTACTGGCCCAGGGGGGTGTAGGTCTACTCACTCAGTCCTCTGTCTGTGAGCTGATGGGTTGGTAGCTGCTCTCAGGCCTTCTGCTGAACTGCTCTTTCCCTGCTCCTTTGCTCTGAGGGCCGATGAGGTCCTCAGCTTTCCTCCTTTCCAGCTCAACTGCCTGTAGGTAAGCCCCTTCCCATCTGGGCCCCCTCCCAGGCTCCCGTTCTCCAGCCTCTCACTTCATCTTCCACCCGAACTCTCCTGCTGCTGAACAGACTCAAACACTCTTAAGGTCTGTCCTGACCCCATGCAAAGCCTCCTACTTGGGGATTGGCCAGGGTCCTCTAAGTGTGCAGGCCAGCCCCTCCTCACCCCCGCCCACCATTTCTAGAATCTTCTCCGAGATTTCTAGAGCAGTGGGAGGCATCAGGGAAATGACCTGCAGAACCTCTCAGCCCTGACCAAAATTTAACCCCCACTGACTATTAACCCTGGGCTGCTGCTCAGCCCTCCTTACTGTCAGTTAGGTTCCAGCTCCTCCTAGCTTTCCTAGGAGGGTGCTACATGTGACATTTTATTAGAACAAAAGAACTGAACTCTTCTTTAGCTGAGGCTCTTAGATATCACATCTTACATTGTACATGTACATATACTTTACTGTTTAACTCTGTTCAATCAGTCTTGTGATCCAGCCACCCCTGCCAGACATCATAGCCAGGTCTTGGGCATCCCCAGCAGTAGAGTTTGGTCAAGAACACACACGTAGCTTTCTGATTGGACAATGAAGGAACAGCAGTGGAGTGATGAGTCATCCCCCTGCAGGAGTGAAATTCCTTGATCAGCTCCAAACAGTTTAGCAAGCAGACCTCCTAGCTCTGCCACAGCTGGGACCTAGATGAACACAGGTAGACTTACAGCTTGGCTACCTGGAAGGGCAGAAGCCCTTCAAGCTGAGAACTTCTCCTCCTGGACAAGAATCCTGCTACTCCAGGCCTCCAACTATTTATGCACTCCCCAGCCATCTACTGGGCCTCCTTCCCCAGGGATTGGCAAAAATCACAGAAATATTCAGGCTCTGCGTCTGCTTCTTCCAGCCCACCACATTCTAGAATCCAATAGAAGGTATGGATAAGCAGTTGAGCCTCCAGCCAATGAAACCTTGAACAGCCCAAAATAATCACACATTTCTCCACTGACAGCAGAAGAGCTAAATGAAATTTTCTGAATCTTTCTAGCACTCTCTTTAGGTGGGTGCCACAGCTACAATATGTGGGCAAAGCACTGGTTTGGTAAACATTTAGGCTTGCTTCACACCTATGTGGGTTGCAATCTGCTGCCCGAAAAACGTCCCTGACCCCATCCAAAAATGCAATCACATAGATGTGATCGTGTCCCATAGGAAACCATGTTAAATGGATTGTAATGAGTTTCTGCAAAATGCAAAAAGCCCTAAAAAATGCATAGGTGTGAACAGAGGTGGGCTGACCATTTGGAAACTCGAGCACTGCCCGAGGGCCCGGGGTCAGTAGGGGGCCCCATGAGATGCCCCTGGTACCTTTTTCATAGGCTTTTTTGAGTTTGGGCAAGGACACAGGGGCCCCATGATCCCCTATTGCCCGGGGGCCCCATGGGTTGTCAGTCCGCCCCTGGTGGCTTGCATGCAAATATGTCCTGCCTAGGAACACTCACTTCACCAGTTCGACATTTTGATTATTTGCATAACTCCTCCCAGGAGCCAGCCAGGATAAGGGTTCCAAGGCAAGGTACTGTGATTTTTTTCAAGAAGCTATGTACGGCACCCTGGCGGCCCCGCCCACCAGTCATGATCTCCCTGCATGACATTGCGAAGCACAGAGACCCAGTGATG
Source organism: Staurois parvus (assembly GCF_062004578.1). Taxonomy (NCBI): domain Eukaryota; kingdom Metazoa; phylum Chordata; class Amphibia; order Anura; family Ranidae; genus Staurois; species Staurois parvus. The sequence continues at coordinate 3,006,356 of NW_028318678.1, read as the reverse complement.
ACATCACTGGGTATAAATAAGGCATGTAATATGAATGGAAAGCTTTTATTGAAACATTTCATTGGCATGTTGAAGGTTGTTGGACAGGAAGGCAAAATACAATCAGATTAAACTTCAGCTTTAAGTTGCATAAATGACCCCCTTACAGTGATTTGGGATCGAATGTTTTTTCTTCGGAACTCCCAGTCAGCTCCTTTCAGCGCACTCTACTATATATATGAACTCCAAATTATTCACAGTTGTTTCAGCTCCCATTCTATAAAATCTTACCTTCATGTGAGAGCGCTGTAAACCGTTTCCTTCTGTACTGCGCTCGGTTTTTTTTTGTTTTCTTAATTCTGAAGTGTTTTATTGTTTTTCTTTGTACTTCGCTTCTCAGAAAATCCTCTGTCATTATCTTTAATTATAATAATTTATCCAGCATGATACATGATCCGTCACATTGTATACAATTTAGAACAGCGTTACCGTGATGTATTATTATTAAAAAGAGCTGTTATGTTTCTGGTGGGTTCTATGGCATCTCCTAAACTGTGGTTTACAGCAGAACTCCCGGCGTATACATAGAGCAACGCCTTATGCCGGGGCTGCTGTATACATGAGCCGAAATTCGACCGATTTTTCATCCGAAAGTCAGACCTTAGAATAATCGGCCGATTTTGGCTCTGTTAGTGGGTCAATGGCACCGGCCGATTTTCGTGGTTCCTCCCCTTTTCGGTGATCGGGCGTGTTGGAAATTTCGACCGATTTTTGACTCAACGATGGTCAAATCATACGATCGTTTTTCCAAAAAGAACATGCGCATGACCTGGAAGGAACAGAAGTTTCACCTGTTACATGGGGTGAACTTTATGACTTGGGCAGCCGATTTTCGAAGTCATTGATGGCACCCTCGGATTACCGAGTGAACGACATTTTCGATTTTCGGACGAAAAATCGTTCGTAGATCGACCCATGTATGGCCTGCATTAGTCCAGTTATGTGTTCTTAAAAAAAAAAATACACACAGATTTCCTTTCGCTTCCTGTCCCAATGACACAACAGGACGTATGAGAAAATCTTTCCAAACCAAGCAGACACCACCTTATTATTTATTTATTTCAGGTACTTATATAGCACCGTCAATTTACACAGCACTTTACATATATATTGTACATTCACATCAGTCCCTAACCCTCAAGGGGCGTACAATCTAAGGTCCCTAACCCTCAAGGGGCGTACAATCTAAGGCCCCTAACCCTCAAGGGGCGTACAATCTAAGGTCTCTAACCCTCAAGGAGCGTACAATCTAAGGCCCCTAACCCTCAAGGGGCGTACAATCTAAGGTCCCTAACCCTCAAGGGGCGTACAATCTAAGGCCCCTAACCCTCAAGGGGTGTACAATCTAAGGTCTCTAACCCTCAAGGGGCGTACAATCTAAGGTCTCTAACCCTCAAGGAGCGTACAATCTAAGGTCCCTAACCCTCAAGGAGTGTACAATCTAAGGCCCCTAACCCTCAAGGGGCGTACAATCTAAGGTCCCTAACCCTCAAGGGGCGTACAATCTAAGGTCCCTAACCCTCAAGGGGCGTACAATCTAAGGTCCCTAACCCTCAAGGGGTGTACAATCTAAGGTCCCTAACTCACATTCATACATACACATACTAGGGAAAATTTAGACAGGAGCCAATTCACCTACCAGCATGTCTTTGGAGTGTGGGAGGAACCGGAGTACCCGGAGGAAACCCACACAGGCACAGGGAGAACGTGCAAACTCCAAGCAAGTGGTGCCGTGGTTGGGATTTGAACCCATGACCCAGTACTGCCAAGTGGAAGTGCTAATCATTTAGCCACTGTGCTGCCCATCCTTGTTACAGAAACAGGTTTCCCCATTTATAGATTTTACCTTCATCTAGTATGACAACTCAAAGAATGTGGATTTCCCATCAACTTTTTTCCACCACGACAATGATCACCAGGGTCAACCGAGTGTGTGAATCCTCACAATGGGGACACAGACAGTACTCAAGACTGAACATGGGTTTAACCTTCCCCATGCTAGAACTTCCCACATCAGTGGCTTCCCGAGGCAGGTGCGGGGGGTGCGCGCCGCACTGGGTGACACTGACCGCACGGGGTGTCACCGGACCCGCTCCACGAAAAGGTAAGTTGTAAAGCAAGCCGACAATCCCCGTAGAATGGATCCAATCAATCCTGCAGGGATCATCGGCTTTCTTTACAACTTACCTTTTCGTGGAGCGGGTCCGGTGTCACCCCGTATAGGTTGCATGCCGACGATCCCCGCAGGATGGATGGCATCTGCGGATTGGGGACCATAATGGATCTGAGTCCGATCCATTATGCTCAATCCGCAGATCCCATCCATCCTGCGGGGATCGTTGGAGGGGGTGTCACCAAGTGTTATCACACCGGGTGACACCAACCCTAGGGACGCCCCTGTCCCACATAGCATATAGGTCTGACTTAGCGGGGGTGTATCAGACCTCTGCGGAGGGACCGCTGTTTCCACGCAGAGCAAGGGTCTTTCTCTGCAGCATGCTGGCAGGGGGAGGCTTTTCTACTCTGTGACTGTCGCTGCTTTCTAACAAAAAGAAAAATTTTCAGACTTTGCACACCTTTTGTTTTAATGCATCTAGAATATATTTAGCTGATAGAAACTGAAGGCATGGTTGGACTTTAAAAGAAAAAAAAAAAATGACAATGCGGCGAGGCGATGTTGCCATTTTCGCTATAAATGGCGCTTTGTGGAGTTTTTCTTTCCCCTATCTGTGTATATCGGCGCTTCCCACGTGGTGGGTAAGGATTGCTTGGCATTCTTTTCATTTATATAAGTTCTGGTTACAGATGAATTAAAACAACCACTAAATCCCTTGTGGTCAGTGGGATTCTGGCATTCTGGCGCCACAGCGGAGGGAGGAGCTGTCATTCCAGCAGTGGAATCCACAATGTGTTATTAAACTTCAAGAACATGACAATTACCAATATAAACAGCCCGCCATGGGCCAGAACATACCGACTTTGCTGCATGCATTGGAATGAAAAGAGGACCTGTCATCGACACATTCGAATGAAATATAACTCCACGTTCAAAGCATAGGCACAGCCAAAATCATCTTTTCAGTTTTGGACAGTGTGGGGAAGGATTCCCCTTACTTAAAGTAAAACTAAAGGTCCATTTTAAAACTCATTTTAGATAGAGTAAGCGAGGGTTATAACCCCTGTCAGTTTATTTATAATCTCAGTGGGGAGATTTCCCCTTTACCCCGGTTCACATCTCTGCGGCCGCGCGGGCCGCGTTTTGCTCGGGCATGAGAGCCCATTCATTTGAATGGACTCTCATGCCCGTGACACACAGGGAAGAAGTCCCTGCACTTCTTTGGAAAATGCAGCCCGCACGGAAACATCGGTTCCCAGTACGGTTGCGTTTTCCAGTGCTGACGGCTTGCCTTTAGAACTAATAGCACCCCCCGCGGGTCCGCAATTCTCTGTGCGGGTGGTGCGGCTGCACAGATTTTCGTGCGGATCCGCAGCAGCACCACCCGCACAGATGTGAACCTAGGGTAACTTCCTGTCCCATACCTAAAACAGGGAAATCCCTTGAAAGTGCATGGATCTCTGATTGTCACCAGAACTAGTGTCCCCATTGGAAGATTTCCCCATTATTCCTGTTTTGGTGACAACCCAGATTTTCTTTCATTCTTCTCCCTAATGGGGGCACAGATAGCAATAAAAATCTGACAGGGGTTCTAATCCCTTTCCATTCTATCCAGAAAAAAAAAAAAGGTTTTGTCTTTTGTTATACTTTAATGTCAGAGTGACAATAGTTTCACCAGGCAGGAAGAGAGGGAAAATCCCCCCACTCTACCAAAATAAAAAAGTATAGATTTCTGACTTGTATTACTGCTGAGAAACGTCTGAAATTGGGACTTAGGCGCCACACCCATATGTTTGAGTCCAAAATGAAGTTTATCCTAAATGCTGATTGAGTACAATATCCAATGTGTTTCGGGGACCTGACATCACCCCCTTTATCAGGGCATAAAAGAGTGTGAAGTTCATGGTCTGGAATTCAAGAAAAAAATTATATATACAGTTGTGTTCAAAATAATAGCAGTGTGTTGAAAAAAGTGAATAAAGCTCAAAATCCTTCTAATAGCTTTTATTTCCATCCACACAAATGCATTGGGAACACGACACATTCTATTCCAAACCAAAACATGAAGAAAAATATATCCAATTTGTGTTGTTCCTCTAAATAAATTGAAGAAAAGTGAATATTAGACGGTTCAAAAAAATAGCAGTGTTTGTATTCTTCTTTACAAACTCAAACATTCACTATATAAACTGAAAAATGTTTGAAGATTTTGCTTTCCTTTGAATGACTTCATGAATATTTGGTTGTAGTCGCACTGTTTCTGAGAACTGCTGTACATCTTTGTTGCATGGAGTCACCCAACTTCTGGCCCCTGTGATCAGGTATTCCAGCCCAGGATGATTGGACCACATTCCACAGTTCTTCTCTATTTCTTGGTTTTGCCTCAGAAACGGCATTTTTGATGTCACTCCACAAGTTTTCTATTGGATTAAGATCCGGGGATTGGGCTGGCCACTCCATAACGTCAATCTTGTTGGTCTGGAACCAAGATCATGCACATTTACTGGTGTGTTTGGGGTCGTTGTCTTGTTGGAACACCCATTTCAAGGGCATTTCCTCTTCAGCATAAGGCAGCATGACCTCTTCAAGTATTCTGATGTATTCAAACTGATCCATGATCCCTGGTATGTGATAAATAGGCCCAACACCGTAGTATGAGAAACATCCCCATATCATGATGCTTGCACCACCATGCTTCACTGTCTTCACAGTGTACTGTGTCTTGAATTCAGTGTTTGGGGGTCGTCTGACAAACTGTCTCCGGCCACTAGACCCAAAAAGAACAATCTTACTTTCATCAGTCCACAAAATGTTGCGCCATTTCTCTTTAGGCCAGTCAATGTGCTCTTTGGCAAATTGTAACCTCTTCAGCACATGTCTTTTTTCCAACAGTGGGACTTTGCGGGGGCTTCTTGCAGATAGCTTGGCTTCACATAGGAGTCTTCTAATTGTAACAGTCCTCACAGGGAACTTTACACCTTCTTTCATCTTCCTGGAGCTGATTGTTGGCTGAATCCTTGCCATTTTGGCTATTCTTCTATCCATTCCAATGGTAGTTTTTCGCTTTCTTCCATGTCTTTCAGGTTTTGGTTGCCATTTTAAAGCATTTGGGATCATTTTAGCTGAGCAGCCTATCATTTTCTGCACTTCTTTATATGTTTTCCCCTCTCCAATCAACTTTTTAATCAAGGTACGCTGTTCTTCTGTACAGTATCTGGAACGACCCATTTTCCTCAGAATGTCAGAGAGAAATGCACTGTAACCAGCATGTACAACATTTGCTGCCTTCCTTCCTTAAATAAGGGCAATAATTGCCACCTGTTTTTCAAAGAGTGAATGACCTCACTAATAGAACTCCACACTGCTATTATTTTGAACACGCCCCTTCAATCAGTGATTCAATTACACAGAATCAGCAGCATGCTGAAGACTGATGACTGATGCTGATGACAGCATGCATGTCATGACTGTTGGGTCTGTTGGATTTCTGTTACTCTACTACACCTGCTAGTAAATTATTTGCCATGTAGAAATATCATTTTTACCAAAAACAGGGATTGATCCGGTTAGTGATGTCTGACTGCTATTATTTTGAACACAACTGTGTATATATATATATATATATATATATATATATATAACTGTATATATATGGCTTTTTTTCAGCAGGAATGTGGGGGAACGCAGTTTTGGCACCTCCTGCAATGAAAGTATGTAATGGCAAGGGGTGCTGGGGTGTGCTGGAAGATCTGTCGTTGCTGGCTGCTGGAGGATCTATTATCACTGAGAGGGGGTTTATTTTTGTGTGGTGTTCTATTGCTGCTGGGGAGGTTTATTCTTGTTGGTTGGAAATCTATTGTTGATGGAGGTCAGATGTTGCTGGAAGGGATCTACTGTTGAGGGAGGGGTCTATTGTCTATTGTTTCTGGCTGCTGAAGAGTCTATTGATGCTGGCTGCTGGGAGATCTTTTGTAGCTGCTGGGAGTGTTATTGTACTACTGGAGGAATATATTTTTGCTGGGGGAGTCTAATACTTCTGGCTACGGGGATCTATTTTTCTGATTTTCTTGTTATCATTAAGAAATTCTATACAAATTATTTAGCGCCACAAAATGGTACTTGGCTCTGTATTCTCTAAAATGGGCAGTACTGGGAGGTGGGTAGGGGGTGGAACCAAGTGAAGGTGCTCGGAAGTGGGTAAGGGGGCGGAGACAAGGGACGGAGATGGGGGGGGTTCACACTTTTGCCATACAATACATTTTTATAGAGGTCCATACACCAGATAAAAAAGAGGGACAACTAATTGGGAAAGAGGGACATAAGGATTTGGTTACAAAAGAGGGACAGACCCTCCAAATAAGGGACAGATGGGAACTATCAGGAAACAATTATTAATGTGATCCCTGATTGGTCAAGAATGGTCATCACAGTATCTCAACCACACAGGCAAGGCAGCTTACTGGCTATACCTGACATTTCTCATGAAAGCTATGCATGGTAACGTTAACATTGTGGTCCAACCTTTACTTAGGTCATTGAATTAGAAGGAGATTTTTCATTGTTGCATGACATGTACTCTTTATTTCCTTTTCAGCAGGCATTCACCAAAGTCACTTCTTTCGGTGCCGGCTTAATGCTACGATAAACCAATTAGTGGATGTTGCATAGGTCATGAGATTTCATCTTTGGCATGCTATGGTCGAGTTATAATTGGTTTAGTAATTGGGATTTTCCAGATTAATTTGACTCAATTCTGACTATACAGTTCTGGTTAAACAAGGAAATTTCATATTACTGGTGCTGCCTGCCAGAAACTGATCTGAGAAAAGAAAAAGGTTTCATTATGTCTGTGAATTTGGTTGGTCCATGAGCACTTAAAGGGACAACTTCCTTTAAATGATTTCTTTGGTTGTGTCCAGTCGTATGGTATATAGGGTTTGATGTGATCCCATTTTTGCAGAAAAGTTAGAGGCCATGTATGCCTTCTTCTTCTTTTCACTTTCATTATGACATTACTTTACAGAATGGTCCTTTCCTCAATGATGTCACGTCCCCCCCCCCAGAAATAAGTTGACACTGAGTCATAGCCCCTAGTTTCTAGGGTTTTCATGCCTTAGTAATGTAGCCTGGACTGTAGCTAATAACTGCTGTGGAACTTCTTCCTTTGTAGCTTCTGTATTATCCTTCTACAGTGTGGACAGGATTAAACTGAATATTCATTAATGCAGAAGTGCAGCAGCCATCTTTAATAAGATTTTATTTTCAATGCTTGTCTATGGAGTGATACCAATGCAGGGGTACAGGCTTCTTGGCTGGGTCTGGACTGATCCTGAAGGACGGTGATTTGGCTGATGCACTAGAGCAAGGAGAAGAGGGCCTGCAGGCTGCCTAGTGGAAAGAAGAGGACAGTCTAAAAGCTAGCAGGGGGTCAAAAAAAGAGACTTGACTGCTAGCTAAGTCCTGCTATAAATTGACTACAGTCAGGAGAGACCTCAGAAGAGACTGCTCATGAACAAAGTATTAGTTTGTGATCAAAGACCAATAATATGCCAATGGACTTTAAAGTGGAGTTCCACTCAAATGTGGAAGCTCTCCTTAATTGCCTCCCCCCTCCACTGCCATATTGGGCACCTTTTGTAGTTTTTGTCGCTGCTGACTTTTAAGAAACACAAAACTGACTGGAACTCCGCTTCAAAGTAGAGTTGTGGCCAAGAATATTTACACATTTTTAATTTGTCCTCACTGACCTCTATAGCCATGAGCACTGTGGAGTAATTCATCCTCAAAATTTACAGTAAAACATTTACACTTTCACTTCCTCTCAGGAACTGATTCAGCAGCCTTCCAGCTTTTTAATCGCTAATGTAACAGAGAAGGTGCAGAAAGAGAAAACCACTTGCCTTAAAAAACCACTTCTCAAGTAAAATTTGAGGATGAATTTCTCCACACCGCCGCCCCTATAGAAGTTAGTGAGGGCTTGTTTTATTCACTTGTCTACTAGCATGGTCTAAAATCGGCAAGTTTTTAAACACACGCAAAGACTGTTTAAATCTGTAGAGCAGGTAATACACTTTCATGTGGAAGTGATTCTGGCGATTGTAAAGATAGTGCCAACCTCACCCAGCCGCCCTGCTATGTATCCCTGGCTCTACTGTCCCAACTGGGGACCCAGGACAGACATGGTGGTTGTGGAACAGAAGCAAACATAGAAGTAATGTGTGTATTACATCACTTCTGGATTTGGCTGCCCCTTTTCCCACTGCTGTGGCTGAGGAAGAAGCTAATGGAGCACGATCTATGTTCCATTAGCTTCACTGGAAGGCAAGGGAGACATCAGCAGTCTAATAGACTCTTGATGTCTCATTAAAGAGAACCTGTCATTACAGTATGCTGTCATATAGGAGGCTATTAACCCCTAGTGATAGCAGTAAAGTTAATTGTAAAAATAAGTAAATAATATATAAAGTTAAAAAAAAATAAAGCCACATATTATAAAATGTTTATTGTCCACCACATGTGCCTATGTACCAAATCGATGATTGCACTACAAATGTTACATATTCGGAGTGAGAGCAATAATTCCAGAACCATCATTCATGGTTAGCTCTAAACTGGCAACCAGTAAGGGCTTTTAGTGTCAGCGCTTCATAGGTGTCCACAGTTTAGACATGTTGGGTATCTATTTACTCGTTGCATACGCATCTTTTATACTTTGCCAAATAATTGGGTAATATACTGTGTTTGTGTGCACTAAATTTACTTGGTTCCTGTTCTCTTCTGACTGTAGACACATTAGGCGTTCCGTAGAGGAAGCATTCAGCCAGCAGGCGGTACTCTCGGGTCCTTTTAACATGTGCGCCAATCAGCCTTACCTGCTGATAAAGAGCTCAATAGATGAAGCTGAAATTTGCACAAACAAATGAACCAGTACAGGGGTGTCAAACTGGTGGCCCTCCAACTGTTGCGAAACTACAAGTCCCATCATGCCTCTGCCTTTGGGAATCATGCTTGTAACTGTCAATCTTGCAATGCCTTATGGGACTTGTAGTTTGGCAACAGCTGGAGGGCCACCAGTTTGACACCTGTGAGTTAGAACAATGAATTGTTTCTCCCCTTCTTTCCTTCCTGCCGTGGCCCTGTATGTAGTTTCAAGCAGAAAGAGGGAGGCTAAAGGCAAGCAGTGTGTCTGGTGTTTTAAAACCCAACTGCGTTTTTTCACACCATTATAGTTGTCCTATAATATTAGTCAGAATATTTAATAATAATATTTACTATAGTATCTGCGCAGTTTATCATAGTATTGCCTTTTTTTTTTCTTACCAGAATAAAATATAGCTTTAGTTTTGGTAAAGCTGAATTCCAGGCAAACATCTATGAGGTGGTATCACAATGTTTTGAGACTAGATTTGTAACACGCCAAAAGAGGGCAGCACAAGGCTGCATGCACAGTCACAGGGAGCACCGACCTCCATTGGTCAGTGTGCCAAAAGACATTGTCCTGTGTACATTGGGAGATGTACAACTGATGCTATTACCATGTCTGCTATTTCATCAAGGACAGAAAGTCAGGACAAAGAGCAAACGTGAAATTCTGCGTGAAACCCGTACACCCAAGTTTCATCACCGGTAATGATCCTCGACATTGTGGTCAAAATAGCACCAGTTAAACAGCTCCCGATGTACACAGGACGATGTCTTTTGGCACACTAACATTTGAAGGTCGGTGCTCCCTGTGACTGTGCGTGCAGCCTTGTGCTGCCATCTGTTGGTTTGTTATAAAACTAGTCTCCAAACATTTTAATACCACCTCGTGAATACACAAATAAAATGCTGTACATGGAAGGGATCTAATTTATTACCTGCCAAAGGATTTGTATTTTTTTTGTCCATCCTGCCCTGAGATTTGCACAGTTCCAGCCATGTCAACTGTTCAGTGTCTGCTGCCCCTCTCTGCCAATCCCTCCACTGGCTTCCACTCAGTGTCCTCCATCCCTCTCTGCCAATCCCTCCACTGGCTTCCACTCAGTGTCCTCCATCCCTCTCTGCCAATCCCTCCACTGGCCTCCGCTCAGTGTCCTCCATCCCTCTCTGCCAATCCCTCCACTGGCTTCCACTCAGTGTCCTCCACCCCTCTCTGCCAATCCCTCCACTGGCCTCCACTCAGTGTCCTCCACCCCTCTCTGCCAATCCCTCCACTGGCCTCCAGTCAGTGTCCTCCACCCCTCTCTGCCAATCCCTCCACTGGCCTCCACTCAGTGTCCTCCACCCCTCTCTGCCAATCCCTCCACTCAGTGTCCTCCATCCCTCTCTGCCAATCCCTCCACTGGCCTCCACTCAGTGTCCTCCACCCCTCTCTGCCAATCCCTCCACTGGCCTCCACTCAGTGTCCTCCATCCCTCTCTGCTAATCCCTCCACTGGCTTCCACTCAGTGTCCTCCACCCCTCTCTGCCAATCCCTCCACTGGCCTCCACTCAGTGTCCTCCACCCCTCTCTGCCAATCCCTCCACTCAGTGTCCTCCATCCCTCTCTGCCAATCCCTCCACTGGCCTCCACTCAGTGTCCTCCACCCCTCTCTGCCAATCCCTCCACTGGCCTCCACTCAGTGTCCTCCACCCCTCCCTGCCAATCCCTCCACTGGCTTCCACTCACCCAACGAATAAAATTCAAAATACTAAGAACAACTTACAAAGCCATCCACAACTCTGCCCCCAGCTACATCACCAACCTGGTCTCAAAATATCAACCAAACCGCTCTCTTCGATCCTCCCAAGACCTTCTGCTCTCTAGTTCCCGTGTCACCTCCTCCCATGCTCACCTCCAGGACTTCTCCCGAGCTTCTCCCATCCTATGGAACTCTCTACCCCAACCTCTCCGGCTGTCTCCTAATCTATCCACCTTTAGACGATCCCTGAAAACCTTTCTCTTAAAAGAAGTCTATCCTGCGTCTACCTAGTAAACCGCCATTTATTTCCTCCATCAGCTCATCCCCCCCACAGCTATTACCTTTTGTATCACTCAACCCTTCCTCCTAGATTGTAAACTCTAACGAACCGGGCCCTCTGTTTCCTCTTGAACCAAATTGTATTGTAACATTAATGTCTACCTTCATTTTGTAAAGCGCTGCACAACCTATATAAATCCTGTATAATAATAATAATAATAATATATATATTTTTTAAATATATTCTTCAGATTTTTTTTTCGTATAAAAAGGTAATTTTAACATATATTTTTACATATACTTGTAAATGCATTCCAAAAATGCAGATTTGTATCTTTAAAGACATACAGTATATTTGAAATGCATTTTTAAAAATATTTTTCATATATTTTGTATTAAAAATGCATTTCAACATACACTGTGTATATATATCTATATATATATATTTATTTATTGAAATATATTGAATACGGCCAAAACTGTAGCATTTCAAATATACAGTATGTCAATATATTTGGAAAGAATATTTTTAAAATATATTTCAAATCTATTTTTCTTCCATGTGGGTGAAGCTTCAATTAGGCCTACTGGTCAATTCTCAGACATCCCCGGTGGCTTTATAAGAGGTGGGGTCCTATGTCAGTTCTCCCCCATCCCGCTGGAACACCAAACTCCTTTCAACTTGCTGAGTGATATTGCATCTGTCTTCCTGGCTGGCATCCACCACCTTGCCTCACTCCATTATAAAGCGCATGGAATAAAAAGCTTTTCTAAGATCCTCTGTCTCCAGCTCTAGTCCTTCTTGTGTTCTGACCCTGTCCTTGTCTGGGACTCCGAACTCCAGGTCCTGTATTGTGATGTCAATGGCAGCATTTTGGGAGCAATGTCTGCAAAGTCCTATGCTGGAATTCTACACTCTCCGTCCTATTCACAGCCCTTGTTAAGCCATCATGTCTGTTTTTCTTTGAAAAGGGGAAATAAAGAATTGTTCTGGTCCCCAAAGGAAGCAGTGAAGATTGGGTTTCTACACAAGCATGCGATTTTTGGCCAGGATTTTTTGGGTCTTGCATAGTGTCTGCGTTATATACCTGTACAGAAGGGTATGTGCAGTGGGCTGTCTGTAACAGAAAACCTGCAGACGACGTCTGGTGCAAAAAAAACTACGACATGAGCAATGAGCCGAAAATATGATCTGTGTTTTAAAGCAGCAGCGAGCTTTCAATAGAAATGATCAGGGTCCAGTAGTGCAATGATTTGGCTGTTTTTGTACTTGTAGAAGGCGATAACGTCTCCGGCGGTCGGCAGTGTTCGCTATTCCTAAGGGATATTTGGCAGCCCATTGGAAAACTTTCCTTCAAGCAGGCCCGGGCCTTTCCTCTGTGTCATAGCAGAGGAATGGATTGAAGTATCATCTGTATTGCCATAGCCATTAGCTTAGCTTCCATTGTTTAGCTAAACCAGACACGGTCGCAGATCACAGGTTTGTCTGACCAGTCAACACCACCTGAATGTCCCATAGTTATTGTTAGAGATGAGCAAATCGGTCAGGTTGTGTAAAAATTTACTAAGAAGCCAGCTGGTTACCCACATGGAAGAAAAATATATTTGAAATACTACAATTTTGGCCATATTTTATATATATATATATATATATATATATATATATATATATTATGTTGAAATGTGTTTTTATTACAACATAAATGAAAACATTTTTTTAATACATTTTCAAATATACTGTATGTCTTTAAAAATACAAATCTACATTTTTGGAATGCATTTACAAATATATGTAAAAATATATGTTAAAATTAATTTTTTTATATGTTAAAAAAATCTCAAGAATATATATAAAAAAAATAAATATATATATATACATATATATATATATACAGTATATATATATAAATATTAGTGCGGCGAGCAAACTGACACTAATTGATAATGAGCAGGAACTGACTAAGTGACAATGAAATCACCAGTGACACTAATACAGTGATCAGTGCTGATATTATACACTGTTACTGTACTAATGACACTGGCTGGGAAGGGGTTAACATCTCAGGACCAGGGGCGGACTGACCATTAGAGCACTCAGGCACTGCCCGAGGGCCTGGGGTCAGTAGGGGGCCCCATGAAATGCCCCTGGTACCTTTTATAGGCTTTTTTGGGTGTCCTTTGAGTGTGGGCAAGGACACAGGGGCCCCATGATCCCCTATTGCCCGGAGGCCCCATGAGTTGTCAGTCCGCCCCTGCTCAGGACAATCAAAAGGTTAACTGTGTACCTAGCAATGTGTAATGCATGTAAAGTGTGCTGCTTTTACCACTAGCAGTGACTGTTTTTATTTCCCTGCCTTGCAGGGAGAAAAAAACAGCCACATCTCTGCTCCACGTACAGAGCCCTGTGTTATTAATAAACACAGGGGTCTGAACTGTCATTGGCTAAGCCAATCAGCAGGTCCCGCCCATAAATCATTATCTAGGATCAGCTGATCAGCTTGCGCTGTAGTCATTGACAGCATAGAAGGGGCAGCGCCTGACCCCTACCCATAAATACCAGATCACATACGTGTGCCCAGTGGGACCTCTCTACCACAGTAAAACTGCAGTAGGTGGTCCTTAAGTGGTTAAAAAAGGTGTGGATTCTTTCCTCAAAGAACAAAATATAACTGGATACTTATATTTATAGGTCTTAGCACCAGGAGTAGTTGATCCAGGGGATATCCCATTGCCTCCGGGGGAATGAAGGATGATTTTTGTTCCCCTGCTGGAGTAAATTGGATCATGCTTTATTGCATTTTTTTAGTTTTGCCTTCCTCTGGATCAAGTGTGTATATGGAGGTTTTCTATTTGTGTATTTTTTTTATATTGGTTGAATTAGGTGTACTTGTGTCTTTTTTCCAGACTAACTACGTAACTATATGATACATTTGAAAAGTTTGAAAAATGTAAATGAAAATAAAATGTACCCCAAACTATTATCATTTCCATTTAATAAACCCTAAAGTTCCTATTCCCAGCAGCTATCAGTGTCTAAGACTTAGCTCAGCCAAATGTGAGTTCTTCTTCCAGTTGTTGTTACAGAAAAAGAATTTCATTCTTCATTGCTTATCCCCTAAAAGACCCAGGAGAGCTACCAAAGGTAATTAATCGTGACTTACAGGAGCTAAGATAAATTGCATGGAAACTAGTGGAAACAGGATTAGGGATGCAGTTTAGAGTAGAGAAAGCAGATTTCAATCTTCCCAGGGGTCAGGCGACATTTGCTGCTTCATCAAGAGAACCTGCTGTTGCTGGGCTTTTACTTAAGCTGAATCTTTAGCCAAAACTTGTTTCTAGGTATGGGTGGATTGAGACATAGTTTGAACTCCTAGTTGGCCACATTTGCTCTCCCTGCCCTGGTAAGATGCTTTGGCAGCCTCCAGTCAATTTATGACAATCACAGCTCTTCCATGAAATTAGCTTCCTGGCTTGTCTCTTTGGAATGCCCTTTCCATATATTCCTATGTACATTTGACTAGGCCATGCAGCCACTAGTATTAAGGCAAACCAAAAATCTCAGTTGCCATCATGGACCTGATTGTCACTGTACAGCTTGGAATAGTGGGGATATCTTCTGTAGCACAACCCCTTATAAGTTGCTGAGTTTTGGGTCCCCCTATAGTTCTGCACATCCAGGCAGTTTACATTTTCTTCGTACAGACTGGCACACTGGAAGCAGTAACCAGTCCTTAGGCTTGTTGTTTTGTAGCTTTATTAGGGGGTATTGAACTTGGATGAGGTTGAGGGATGCATAGGATGTCTAGGGAACTGTGAAGAAAATCTCCTTAAGTATGTACAAGTCTATGAACAACAAAGAAAAATCTGTCTCTTCTCTGAGAGCATTCCAGCACCTCAGACCCCAGGTGAAACCTCCTCTTCGCCCAGCTGCACTAAGGGTATTCTCTGGGCAAGGGGATCCAGATGCTGCCAAAGTCAAACAGTCCCGGCTGAGTAGCTTGTTGGGTTCTCCATCTGACTGCCCTCTCCCCTTATCCGGCTCAGGGGATGTAAGCTTACTCACACTGTCCTTCCTGATAGCTTTATGGGTTGGTGGCTGCCTTCAGGCCTTCTGCTGGGCTGGCTTCTTCCCTGCTGCTCAGGCTGTCCCTCTTGGTAGACAGTGGTACAGTGGAGGTCCGCTTTTCAAGCACCTGCCTGTAGGTAGGTTCCTTCCCTGGGCCCCCTCCCAGGCTCCACACTCCATCTTCCACCCGACATTGACTGACTACTTCGTGCTGATCAGGCTCAATTATATGTGAGGGCTGTCCTGACCCCATGCAAAGCCTCCTGCTTGGGGATTGGTCAAGAGCTCTTACACATGCAGGTCAGCCCCTCCTCACCCCCACCCACTGCCTTCTGGAAACTTCTCAAGCTTCTAGAGCAGGGGGAGGTATCAGGGAACTAACCTGCAGAGCCTTCAACCCTGACCAAATGTTACCTGGCTGACTCATCCCAGGCTAGCTCATCTCAGGCTGCTATCCAGCCTCTAACTAGAGTGATGCTACACTTCCTATTGAGATCTGTGAACAATGGTGAAGACCAAAACTAAAAGAAACCTTCTTGGATTAAAAGAGCAGAAAAATAGGAAGATGAAGTTTCAGGAGTTATCATTTATAACACTAAAGCTGCTTGTAAAGTAAGACGTGGCTCATTTAAATTACAGTTGGAAAGTCTCCATAGCTGTTTGGCCCTGCTCCATGTCCTGGAGCTAGTGGAACTGAGCTCCCTGTTTTACTGTTAATATGTTTTTATTGTTTTTGATTTCTTCAACTAAAGATACAAGTGTTATACATGTGTCATAGTATCATTATGTCCTAAGTTACATATGTACAACTGGGAATTTTCCATGTAAAACATGGATACATAACACTTAAGTACAATAATACAATATTGGAAGACCCACGTGAGTGGGTCCAATCCTGATTGCCTGCCATTTAGCTATGAATGCATAAGAAAAATAATGCAACTAGTAAAGAAAAAGAAAAAGAGAAAGGAAGATGGAGAATAAGTGAAGATGAAATGCTGACCCTGAAGGCATTACTGGTTGAGGAATGAGCCTGCATACTTGCTATGAGTCCCAGACACTTTCAAATTGCTTTTGTTTGTCTTTAAGTACATTAGAACGTTTCTTATGTGTCTAACAAGCTTCCTTTTTTATTTGTTATTATTGTAATACCCTCTAGTGTTGCTAGAAAGTTAGGAAAATGTAATGACTAGTTGTCATTGACTTTATGAGTAGTTGGAGTGAGCATGTCTGAATAGGTGTCAAGTCCAGGTTAGGCTGAATGACTCAGCAAGTTGGGCCTCTATCGCCTCCCCCTGGTTCTGGAGGTCCATGGAACTAATGGGTGGAGGGGTGGAGACCTCATCTGAATATTTATGAGAGTTTGACCAATCCCCGGCTAGAGGTTCTGGTAGTGTGGCAGACTGCCCCTGGATATAAGGAGCAATCTCAGCCGTGGTCTGGAGTTGGGTGGAAGATGGATTACTAAAGGTGCTGCTCTGTGGCCTGGGAGGGGACCCCGGAGAAGGGGGGTTCTGCCTCCAGGCTGGAGGAATGGAAGCTGACAGAGGGAGCTCCACTGTCTTATAGTGCATCGGGGAATGACAGCCTGCAAGCGGGGACAGAAACTAGCTCAGTGAGAGGCCTGAATGCAGTTTACCCAGATCTACAGGATACAAGGACAGTTTGAGTACCTATACCCCTGGGGCCTACAGGAGAGAGGGCTTCTGGGTGCAATACATAACCAGTTCTCCCTGGGATAGTGCTGCATGCCTGTTTTAGAATCTCTTCCTCCAGGATATTCTTCAAAAGACAGCCAGGTGGATGGACATTTCCTAGCTGGGGTCTGAGGAGAATTAATTTAGAGGGGAACAGGTTCTCCTCACAGAGACTGTGCCATTGAGTCATTAAGAGACTGTGCCACTCCAGCTGGAGTAGAAAGTTCAGGATCTATGTTTTTGTATAGAATTTGGAAGATTGTCCTCAGAGTTATTACTGAAAATCAAGTTGGACATCCCATATACCCCTAAATCCTATCCAAGTTTTTTACCCCCTAAATAATACAACAAAAACAAGCTCATGGACTGGTTACTGACTCTGAGTGGAAGTTGGAAAATGTATGTTGCCTGGCTGGCAGGATATAGGGGGACCCAATACTCAGCAGCTCCTTCAGGGGTGAGCGCTACATTATTTTAACATAAGGGTTAGAGTAGAAGGAGAGCTCTTGATGGAGCTGGAGCAGAGCTAAAATGAAAAAGCAGCTAAGCTTCAGTAATTGGATGGAACTGAAAATCAGAATAAAACTGAACTGAGCTGCTTGGGGCTGGATATGAATTGCTGGAATTAAGCTGAAATCTGGCTGGAGCAGGTCTTTGGAGTTTGGAGTTTGAGATGAATTGCTGGTGATTAGCTGAATTCTGGCTGGAGCTAATTTATTGAGCGTGGAGCTGGAGATGAATCTTTGGAGTGGATTGAATTCAGAAGAAAGCTGAACTCTACTGTTTGGAGCTGGAGATGAGTTGCTGGGAGGATCTAAAATCTGGTTGAAGCTGATCTCTGGAGCTTGGCGCTGGAGATGAACCGTTTGAGTAGAAATGAAATCAGAATAAAGCTGAGCTCTGTTGCTTGAAACTGGGGATAAGATGCTGGAGCAGAACTGAAATCTGCTTAGAGTTCTGTAGTTTTGAGCTGGAGATAAATTATTGGAGTGGATTTGAAATCAGAAAAAACTTAGCTCTGTGGTTGAAGCTGGACATCAGTTGCTGAAGCAGAGTTGAAATCAGCCGATGAGCTGAAGTCTGGTTCAACGTAATCTCTTGAGCTTGGAGTTGGAGATGAGTTGTTAGAGTGTATTGAATTCAGAATAAATCTTAGCTTTGCTGCTTGGAACTGGAGGTGAGCTGCTGGGGTGGATTTAACATCTGGTTGAAGCTGAGCTCTGGAGCCTGGAGTTGGAGAAGTTGTTGGAGTGGATTTGAACTCAAAATAAACTGAGCTCTGTGGTTGGACCTGGACATCAAGCAGAGCTGAAATCAGCTTTCAGCTTGAAATTAGTTGCTGGGACAGAGTTGAAGTCTGGTTGGAGATGAGATCTGGAGCTTGCAGCTGTAGATAAGTTGCTGGAGCCGAGTTGAAATCTGTTTGAAGCTGTCTCTGGAGTTTGGAGCTGGAATTCAGTTGCTGGAGAAGATCTGAAATCTGGTTGGAGCTAAACTCTTGAGTTGGGAAATGGAGATTAGTTGTTTGAGTGGTCTTAAATCAGAAAAAGACTAAACTCTACTGCTTGGTTGCTGGGGCAGATCTATAACCTGGCTGGAGCTGAGCTCTAGAGCTTGGAGCTGAAGGTGAGCTATTGGAGCAGAGTTGAAATCAGAAAAAGCTGTGCTGCTTGGAGATGGAGATGAGTAACTGGAGTGGAGCTGAAATTAGCTTGGAGCTGGAGATGAGTTGCTGGAGCTGAGCTGAAATCTAGCTGGAGCTGTCTCTGGATTTTGGAGCTGGAATTGAGTTGATGGAGATGAACTAAAATTTGGTTGGAGCTAACCTCTTGAGGTTGGAGCTAGAGATGAGTTATTGGAGTGGAACTGAAATCAGAAAAAAAAGCTAAGCTCTGCTGCTTGTAGCTGGAGATGAGTTACTCGAGCAGAGATGAAACCTACTTGGAGTATTGGGAATGAAGTATTGGAGAGGAGCTGGACAGGTGGAGAGGTCATGGGCTCTGCATGTCCCTCATAAATGCAGTGAATGAAGTAGTGATGTATACTAGATTTTAACCCCATGTGCAAGGCAGTGACCCTGCTCTAGGTGCCCAGAAGAACCCACGGCGAAAGGCTGAACATTTGCTGGGCAACAAATTCTGGGTATTTTCCCACATTTGCTGTGTACAGCCTGCCATACAAGTGAATGGCTGTAGGCGGCTGTACTCTTGGAAGCACTGAAGCTTCTGTGCATAGGTGTGTATGTACAACATAATTCCTAAACGCCAAACTTCCATGTACAGCCATTTACTTATATGGCAAGCTATATGCGGCATCTGTGTGTTCTTGGGTGGGGGAAAACACCCAGCATATTTCCAGCCTCTCATGATTTGTGTGCATGAAGACAGAATGTGGCTGAGCTGGACTCCAGAACTTTGAACTGGAGATGAGTTGTTTCAGCAAAACTGAAATTAGAAAGAAGAATATTGCTCAAACCTATACCAACTTTATCTTAAATGTTTGATAATATTTTTTTATCTTTTCTCTCTTGCTGGTGATGGCATCATTTTCTGGGCTCAGTCATCTTGATTGGCCAGGCCGGAATTGGCCGTGCATGAAAACAGGAGTTCATTAATTCTGACACTGAGGTCTGCAAGAATGCATATCTCAGAGTACATTCTAAAGAAGATTGAGAACAGGCAAGCCAGTTCTCTCTGCCAAAGAGTCTGCTTGCTTTAAATTTTTTACTTTTTCAGTTTAGTTCTGCTTTACCTCTTCCTCAGTTTTTCCAAAACAATCTCTCCAAAAAGAATTAATGGAGTTAAGCTGGTCATAGACTGCCCACAGCAGGCTGAATGAAAAAAAAAAAGAATCCTCATTCACACAAAGTGGATGGAGGATTTCCCCCCCCCCCCCCCATCTAAGACATTAACCAATTGGCTGTAGCTGATGGTCCTGATTTTGAAAGGAACATCCACACACTGATCAAAATTCAGCCAAACCCTGCTACACTTTGGGGTAGGTGCAGGATGGTGCGGTAGAAGAAAACACAATTGCAAATGCCAGAACTTGTACTGAAGGAATGGCTGGAAGATACAAACTGCCCAATGGGAAGACACCCAGCTGAAAGCACTCGTAGTTCTGTGAAACTCGCAGTGTGGAGCAGGTTCTGGTGCACCAACAGCGTCTGTCTCCAATGGTGGAATGCAGCCTGGCCAGTCTGAGCCCAATGGGGAAGATTCCTATACAGGATGTCGTGTCTCTAGCCTGTCCCTACTTGTCTTTCCTCACCGCTATTCACTCCCCCTGACAGCGGGTGAGTTGTCCCTATGCTAACCACTCACTCAAAAGAGCCCCAAAACCTGGAGGCAGGCACTTAAAAAGGATTTGTTGATCGAAGATGGCCATCCTGGTCACCTGGATGCAACATAGCCAACCAGAACTCTGCCTAGAGCACCAAGGAAACTATAGAGAATCCCAGTTTCTCTGGACTTCCTCTCCAGCTGCAGTACCATTCTGGCCAAGTGCCAGCCACAGTGGATAATAGAGACTGCACCTGCCTACAAACTGGCTGAAATGTTGGTCAGTGTATGGCAAACTTTAGGCTTTGAATGTGTACCACCCTAGGCTTCAGCTGAGGAGCATTCCACATTCTCAATATTCCACAACAATGTCAACTAGCAAGGAAGCACAGTAACGCATAGCAACTAATCAGCAGCAGTTTCCGGTAGATAGAAAATTAATAGTAGGGAGAGAGACAATATTTTATTTTCACTTTCCTTTTTCAAAGCATTTGGGAAAATGAAGGAACAGATGTTATTTTGGAATGTGGGTGCCAGTCCATCAGTGTCGCCAAAGGGCTGTGAGAAGTATCGAGTGCACCTCGAGGTCGAGTTTCTGCAGGATTGTGAGCATGAGAGATGTGCCAAGAGAAATGTGATTCCCATCTGACACAGAGTCTGACTCAGATAAACATTTTAATCAATTATACTCGCTAGAACACATTACTATATGGTTGTGCTGTGTGTGTGTAAATGTATACGAAAAACAAACCCAAAAATAGACTTCATTTCAGAATCTGTAGATTGTAAAAGTATTTCACATATTTTATTCATGAAAATATGA
The DNA here is from genome assembly GCF_062004578.1 of Staurois parvus. Taxonomy (NCBI): domain Eukaryota; kingdom Metazoa; phylum Chordata; class Amphibia; order Anura; family Ranidae; genus Staurois; species Staurois parvus. Next base: position 2,985,392 of record NW_028318678.1, on the reverse strand, counting down.
TGTAAGAGAGGGGAACCAATGTTCATTTTATATTGCTTTCTAATTCATATATTTAAAATAGAATTCCAGGATAGCTTTCCGGTTTGTTCACGTGATCCAGCTTCTCTGTGTGAGCCAGTGGTGGCACCAACAACAGATGGGAACCTATGGGTGACATCACTGCTCAGGCATTACCAGCCATTGTCAAGCACTCCCTTCTCTCCTCTGTAGCCTTCTTGAAGGGCCCTAATAATCCTTTGAGACCCATGTGCTCTGGCACTGGAAGTAATTGAAGAGGTACCCCAAGGAACCGGGCCCTTTGGCCCAGGGACAAAAATAGCCAACTAGCCCCTTCATGGTAGTGAGGGTTTCCTCTGGGCTAAAGAAAATGTGTGAGATGGGGAAACAGCTCTCATTGTGAATAAAATGTTTTGAAATGTTTTACTGACATTCTGCGATTTAGCCACAAGATGTCACTGTTTTTTCTAACACAGCCTCAGACTGCATAGATATTTCTATATTCAGGAAGGGGTGGGGTTTTACACATGGGAGCTCAGTGAACAGGAAGAGAGACTGCAGCCATGTTTTGGACGATGCTGAATGCAGGATCCATGTTCTGGAGAATGCTGAATGGAGGGGCCGTGTGAGCTGCAGCTGGGTGAAGCTGATGAAATTGCTGCCAGGAAGCTGATGAGAGCCGAGGAACAACGCAGCATACAGTACAATATCGCAGGCCTGTTGGAGAGACATTTGTTCTGTTCAGAGTCACCAGCGGATGCAAAGCAGACCCGGGTCGGTAAGATCGTGAACACACCTCATTTCAGTGTTGGCGCCTTGAGACTGATTCCAGGCCTATAGTTAGTTAGTTAGGGTCTCTGTTTGTGTCAGGCCACAAGTGTTGTTACTGATTATTGGAAGGACTCCACAACTTAAAGTGACATTTCACATTGGAGAGCTGATAAAATCCTACAACTCAAGCCAGACTGGCGTTTTGCTCAGAAGGAGTACTCAGGCACGTGCTACAAGACCAGTTATGGAAGAGGGAATCCAGTGTTTTGCACTACTGATCCCAGTAGCAGCATGGAACCCCAACGTGCACTTGACTTTAACTCTTGAAATGTAGTATCTCTGTACAGGATGGGGACCTCTGCAGTGCAGTTCTGCACCGGTTTCCATGGGAGATGGAATCCGGCATAGGGGTGCCAATACATCTCTCTCTTGTGGCTAGAGGCAATTCCACCTATAACAGGTACACATTTATGAAAGGCTGCTTGCTGACAGTACCTTCATTGCCCAAAACAACCACATGTATAACTTGCACTAGATTGACTCATAACTTGCTGAATCCTCATACCCCATGTGCTACTGACCCAAGCTGTAGGTATTCAGTGCAAAATTGTGCCAGTTACTTGCATTAAACCCTTTTGAGTAATTTCAGACTAGGCAAAGTTTCAACACTTTACTGAATAAAGTGTAGACAGTTCAGAGTACAACATGACACAGTCTTTTCCTAAATCCGTAATCTCTAATCCTATGCAGGCTATTCGGACCTGCAAAAGGTAGAGTCCTTGTGCTAAAAAGTTCTTCAGTGGCCTTCTTCAGCAGCTGGTGTCTTCGACGGCAAATCCCGGGTACAGAGGAGCTTCTACGTTACGGCAGCAGCAGGCAGCATTCTTGTATAACTCCCATGTGCAGCTTCCCGATCTTGTCTGGTCTCTGGGCCTTCATCTCTCCTTGGGGCCCCCTCTTCAGGACCACTGTCCCTTTTTTTATAACACAGGCTCAGTGGGTTGGACTTAGAGATACGCCGCCAAAAACTAAAGAACTGGGAAAGGCATTAACCCCTACTCTCTGGTCTAGGGCAACACCTAACTAGAGCATGCTTTACCTGCCTACATTCAGGCATATTCATTTTTAATAGAATGGTGTAGGATTAGAATCCCTGTAGTGCTTTTTTGTCATCTTTGTTGCATATAAGACATTTCTCTTCATATTCTGTCCTGTACACACAATATGAAGCAGGAGGAAATCTAACCAAAGTAAGGGGGATTCCCATCTTAGACAGTAGGTATGGGAATAATTGTCTCTACTGGAAGACCAGGTCAGTAGGACTAATAAAGAGGGTGAATCAACCTAGCAGATGCACAGACACCAATAAAAACCTGGAAAACAGATAAGGTTGAATAGAGTTTTCAGTTCTAAGAACAATATTAGTAAAACATAATACCTTTATGGCTGTTCACCATTCAAAGCTTGTAAAATAGATGTCTCATAAAAGCTCATTGCTCAATGTTTGAAAAGATGTTTGAAACATATGTCTGTGCAGCTATACAAATTATATACATTCAAACTCGGTGTAAATATTCACCAAACAAAAATTTGGTATCCAAGATTGCTGCCATTTGGCAGGACTGACACCCAATCTGCATAGAGTGTCCAAATATGACTGCTGTGTGTAAGAAAGCAGGATAGGTCTTACCAGCCTCCAACAGTTCCTACTGGAAAGACCACTTCCATGGTAAGAATTACTCTGTATACAAAATGGGTCACAAAGAGTATAATAAGAACATATGTGTCCAGCTGACGCATTTCGCCCTACAGCTTCTTTGCAGCAACACTTATCTTTCTTACAGTCTATTTGGTAGGGACTCTGAGTACAGGCAGATTGATGTATACTTTACAAGGACTAAAAAGTAGGAAAGTTGATTGTATTTGTATCATTATTGTACAGCAATAAAAACCTGACACCCTTCAATCCAAAACTAGGGTTGTACCGATACCATTTTTTACCGGTGAGTACAAGTACTAATACTTTCAGGCAAGTACCGAGTACCAATACCTTTGCGGTGCGATTTGAGCCCATACTGCAAAGAATAGCATGTGATTTGAACAGGAATGCAGTGCATGTCAAATCCAAAACCACAGTTGCTTGCGGTGCTCACAGGGCTGGCAAGCTGACATCACTTCCACCCTATACCCAGGGGCGGACTGACCATTTGGAAAATCAGGCACTGCCCGAGGGCCCGGGGTCAGTAGGGGGCCCCATGAGATGCCCCTGGTACCTTTTTCATAGGGTTTTTTGAGTTTGGGCAAGGACACAGGGGCCCCATGATCCCCTATTGCCTGGGGGCCCCATGAGTTGTCAGTCCGCCCCTGCCTATACCCAAAGGGGTCCCAAAACTTCTGACATTTTCTCCAGCCCTGTGAGCACCGCAAGTGGCCATAGTTTTAGATTTGACATGAAATATATAATATGTACTTCTAACATGTGAGTTGTTATAACATTAATAAACTGTTTGTTTATTTTGCTGCACTTCTTAAATGGCGCTTCCCTGTCTTTCTATACTGGGATCACACAGAAGCAGTGAGGGGGAACAAATGCAATTTTGACAGGGATTGCACCACATTCCTGCTCAAATCGCATGTGATTCTCTACAGTGCAATTTGAGCCCATTCATTTTGTATGGGCTCAAATCACACTGCAAAGGTATTGGTATTGGGAGAATTTGCACAAGCACTTGTGCAATTTATATTTATAAGTATTGGCACCAATACAGGTATCTGTGGAACCCTATCCAAAATTATGGTAAACCAAACAAAATAATTTGACTATTAATACATTACAAACACTCTACAAACCTGCCAGTAAGAGGTATAAAGTATAGAGGCCTAGAAGTGTCTGCTTCTTCACATCTACTACATACAGGGGCGGACTGACCATTTGGAAAGTCGGGCGCTGCCCGAGGGGCCAGGGTCAGTAGGGGGCCCCATGAGATGTCCCTGGTACCTTTTTCATAGGCTTTTTTGAGTTTGGGCAAGGACACAGGGGCCCCATGATCCCCTATTGCCCAGGGGCCCCATGAGTTGTCAGTCCGCCCCTGACTACATATCTCCAAAGCTTCAGAACCTCCTTGTGATGGAGCTTGACCACTTCTTGCCATTGTATACACATTATAAATATTATTATTATACAGGATTTATATAGCTCCAACAGTTTGGGCAGAGCTTTACAAAATGAAGGCAGACATTACAGTTACAATACAATTTGGTACAAGAGGAAACAGAGGGCCCGGCTCGTTAGAACTTACAATCTAGGAGGAAGGGTTGAGTGATACAAAAGGTAATAGCTGTGGGTGGGATGAGCTGTTGGAAGAAGTAAAAAGCAGTTTACTAATTAGACGCAGGATAGGCTTCTTTACAGAGAAGGGTTTTCAGGGATCGTCTAAAGGATAGATTAGGAAATAGTTGGACAGATTGGGATAGGGAGTTCCACAGGATGGGATAAGCTGGGAGAAGTCCTGGAGGCGAGCATGGGAGGAGGTGGCACAAAAACTAAAGAGCAGAAGGTCTTTTGGAGGATCGAAGAGAGCAGTTTGGGTGATATTTTGAGACCAGGTTGGTGATGTAGCTGGGGGCAGAGTTGTGGGTGGCTTTGTAAGTTGTTAGTATTTTGAATTTTCCTAATGGCCAAGGAGGCACCCTTTTATAATGATGGGCCAATGGCAATGTGAAAGGGGATGGGAAGGAGTAGGCAAGTTGTAACACTACATGAAAGTATCAAAGCTTTGCCTAGTTAGATATGCCCAGCATTCTGCCATAGCAAATATGAAGGAGAGCCTCTGCAGTTATAAACTAGTACCTCTAGTTGCCTGAGCTTTATGCCCAATAGCACCTATCTCCTTTTTTAAAGTGACAGAGTCTCTTTGAGATGCTACTTCTGAGCTACTTGTACGGTTTTATGAGCTGCTTTTGCAGTCCTAATGACTTGTAATAAACGTCATACAGCACTAAAGCAAACAAATACCCATGAATGCAAGCCCTCAGGTTAAAAAAGATACATGTTCATGGTACTAAACTTAAAAAAAACAAAACATCAGAACATGCAATTGATCAGCAAACTTTAAATGACAAGTTTACTATTTAGATAAAATCCCCTTTCCCTTGGACCTTTAACTCTACGCTGACCATCCTCTCCCCCTCCTTTCTCTCAATACAAGGGAATCAGGACTTCCTCCTGCAGGTGATCCCTCTCGTGATCACCAAAGATCTATATAGGGGAAATAGGACCTCTTTCCTCATGCTGGTGATCCCTCTAGTGATAACCAAAGATCTATATAGGGGAATTAGGACCTCCTTCCACCTGCTGGTGATACCTCTACTGATAACCAAAGATCTATATAGGGGAATTAGGACCTCCTTCCTGCTGCTGGTGATCCTTCTAGTGATAACCAAAGATCTATATAGGAAAACAGGACCCCTTCCTCCTGCAGATGAACCCTCTAGTGATAACCAAAGATCTATATAGGGGAATTAGGACCTCTTTCCTCCTGCTGGTGATCGCTCTAGTGATAACCAAAGATCTATATAGGGGAATTAGGACCTCCTTCCTCCTGTTGGTGATCCTTCTAGTGATAACCAAAGATCTATATAGGAAAACAGGACCCCTTCCTCCTGCAGGTGATCCCTCTAGTGATAACCAAAGATCTATATAGGAAATCATAACCCCTTCCTCCTGCAGGTGATCCCTGTCGTGATAACCAAAGATCTAAATAGGGGAATTAGGACCTCTTTCCTCCTGCTGGTGATCCCTCTAGTGATAACCAAAGATCTATATAGGAAATCAGGACCCCTTCCTCCTGCAGGTGATCCCTCTCGTGATAACTAAAGATCTATATAGGAAATCATAACCCCTTCCTCCTGCTGGTGATCCCTCCAGTGATAACCAAAGATCCATATAGAGGAATCAGGACCTCCTTCCTCTTGCTGTTACCCCACTAGTGATAATGAAAGATCTATACAGAGGAAACTATTTGGGATCTTCCTAGTGATAACTAAAGAAAAATATAGAGGAGTTGTTACCTCCTTATTACTGCTGATGATCCCTCCAGTGATAACTAAAGATCTATATAGAGGAATCAGGGCCTCCTTCCTTTTGCTAGTGACCCCTTGCGAAATATCTAAAGATGTATATAGAGGAATAAGGGCCTCCTTCCTCCTGCTGGTGATCCTTCTCATGATAACTAAAGATGTATATAGAGGAATTTAGGACCTCCTTCCTCCTGTTGGTGATTCCTCTAGTGATAACCAAAGATCTGCATAGGAAATCATAACCCCTTCCTTCTGCTGGTGATCCCTCGAGTGATAACTAAAGATTTATATAGAGAAATCAAGAACTCCTTCCTCCTGCTCAGGATTTCTCTAGTGATAAGATCTATATAGAGGATTCAGGGTTATTATTCTTCCTGCTGGTGATCCCTCAAACATTTTTAAAATAGATCAACAGACCTAACTAGAACTTAAGAAAAAAAAAACATCTTCTCAGTCTTCAGGACTCCAGCACCAAGCATCTGTACCATACCACCAGATTACCACCAAAAATACTGTCTACCCATAGAGGTGAGCATCAATACACCCAAAAAGTCAAACCCACGACAAAGAGAGGGAGGGGAGATGACAGCATGGTTGAAGAATCAAAACGTTTTATAGAAATCTATAATGGTAAGCCAACGGTCCCATTGGCTGTTGATTTTCCCCCCAAAACATCGGCTTTCTGACAGCTGTCATAGGTTTCCCTCAGCAACCACAGCTTCCAGAAAATCACCTGGGGGACAAACGGAGGTCATAGGCTATAAAATAGAAACCAGTGGAAAGCCCAGAAAGAGCCTAAATATTAATTAATACCGTACTTGTTTAAGTAAAGGAAATATAACATTCAATAACAATATAAATCCCCATTCCCACTTGAGTGCAGCATACACTCACTGGCCACTTTATAAGGTACACCTTGCTAGTGCCAAGAAAATACCCCCCCACACCATTACACCACCACCAGCCTGAACCACTGATACAAGGCAGGATGGATCCATGCTTTCATGTTGTTTATTCCAAATTCTGACCCTACCATCTGAATGTTGCAGCAACCAGTCTGCCCATTCTATTCTGACCTCTGACATCAACAAGACATTTTCCTCCACACAACTGCCGTTGACTGGATATTTTCTCTTTTTCGGACCATTCTCTGAAAAACTCTAGAGATGATTGTACATGAAAATCCCAGTAGATCAGCTGTTTTTTAAATACTCAGACCAGCCCGTCTGGCACCAACAATCATGCCTCGTTCAAAGTCACTTAAATCCCATTTCTTCCCCATTCTGATGCTCTTTTTGAACTTCAGCAAGTCGTCTTCACCACATCTAGATTCCTAAACGCATTGAGTTGCTGTCATGTGATTGGCTGATTAGCAATTTGTGTTACCAAGCAATTGAACAGGTGTTCCTAATAAATCGGCCAGTGTATTTAGGTCATTTTGAGGCTATTTTTGTGCCATACAGGATCACGTTTTTGGACAGGACAGCATGTTTTTGTGTCCACAGACTTTTGTTATGAGAGTGCATGAAAAATACACACAACACACATTTTTGCATGCTACAGCTAAGGTCAATGAGGCCCAGAATGTCCTATTCTCCTTCAAAAGTAGCTCCTGTAGCCTTTGGAGCTTCAGACGTTGAGTGTCAGTCACCTGAACATTCAGTTGTGAACAGGGACAACTGAAAAGCATGTGTTTTGGCTTGGTGAGCATTTTTTGAATGTCAAGCTACAAAATGGTCAGGTGTGAACAGGGGTTAAAAGGAAGGAGGGAAGGGTGTTTGGGTGACAAACCTATGGGGGCACTTTATTTGCTCCACGTCCCCAGCAAATTCCAAATGCAAGTCTGTGAAAGAAAGTGTAAACCCTAGCTAAGGCCAGCACCTTTATAGTTCCTTTCCTCCAGTTTTTTGTGAACCAGGCTCGTATACTCCTTATGCTAGATATATTTTATAAAGGTGCAACTACATCTCTGCTAAGTGCATGTGAGGTTATTCTGTCCACACCCAAAGTAAAACACTAATACAACTGAAAAAATACACCAGGCCCTGCTCCGAACCGGGTGCACGGTATTAAAAACACATGCTATGTTGACATAGAATGGAAGGGATTTTCGTGAGCTCATTAATGTCCTTACATCTAAAAAGTGGCCGTGCAGGTTTTTCCTGTACCGAGGAGCATCACAAGAAATGTCCCTGAAAATTGAACACCATGAGAACAAGATGTCAGTGAGCCAAGGCTGCAATGTGATTGGTTCAGAGCCGTGAGAGCAGACATTGCCTCTGGCAAAAAAATTACACATTAAGAACGTTAAGACGGCAAAAGAAAATTACCAGGTATTTTCAACAGACAACTTAAATAAATCCCCTTGCCTTTCCTAATGTCACCGAGGCATGTTTCATCTGCCTGGTGAGAAAAATGTTCAGACCTGGCCAGGGGCGGACTGACAACTCATGGGGCCCCCGGGCAATAGGGGATCATGGGGCCCCTGTGTCCTTGCCAAAACTCAAAAAAGCCTATGAAAAAGGTACCAGGGGCATCTCATGAGGCCCCCTACTGACCCCGGGCCCTCGGGCAGTGCCCGAGTTTCCAAATGGTCAGTCCGCCCCTGGACCTGGCTGAAAGCCCCACTGCTTTAGTAACTGTTAGGTGTGCACTTGGGCTGTGATAGTAAGGGCTCATGTACACGGGGCGTTTGGAAAACCCTTCTAAACGATGGAAACTGACTGCTGGATACGTAGGTTAAAAAACGTCAGTTTGCATACCGCGTTTGTGCGCGTTTGCGTTTAGAAGCGTTTTTAAAAGATAACCTCAGGAGACCTTCCCAAATGCCCAGAATGCACTGAAAAATAGCAAAAAATTAACTATTTCAGACATTTTGAGAGAAATAGAGAGAGCAGAAGCAGAGAGAGCAGTATGTGTTGAGATGACCTGTCTTTTCTGGTTGTATTCACTATGGATCCCATCATGAGCATAATGCGGCACGTTCTAACATTTTTTCCTTCATGCGAAACCTGCAACTGACTGCGCTGGTGTATCGGGTCCATTTGGATACATGGAAAACGCTTTGCATGCATTTCTGACAGCATCTGGACATGGAACAGATAAAAACGTTTATAAGCGTAAACGCTTATAAACGCGGGTAACCGCGTTTACACGCATTTACACACGTTTACAAGCCTTTGACGTTTGAAATGTCGGTAAAATCTACTCCTGAATGCAAGTTTGGTACGTTAAAAAAAACGACCGTAAACTTAACTGTCTGTAAACGACTGTATTATTATTATTATTATTATTACATCGAGTTTATATAGCGCCAAAGGGTTTGCTCAGCGCTGTACAATAGAGGGGGACAATACATGAAACAGTACAGCAACTACAAACAGCACACGAGGGGTTAGAGGGCCCTACTCTTTCGAGCTTACAATCTAGGAGGGAGGGGGTAGTGGTACAGGAGGAAGTGGCTGTGGGGGATGGAGTGGTAGGAGGAATGAAGGAGAACGGCTGTTAGGTGAGGGTGGGGTAGGCTTCCCTGAAGAGGTGGGTTTTCAGGGAGCGCCTGAAGGTGAGGAGGGAAGGTGACAGTCTGATGGATTGGGGTAGTGAGTTCCAGAGGATGGGGGAGGACCTGGAGAAGTCTTGCAGTCGTGCGTGGGAGGAGGAGACCAGGTAAACAACGATGTGTACATGGACACATAGGAAAACATTAGGGAGAGTGCAGGGGCTGCTGAAATAAACGCAGAACAGCTCCTGAACTTCAGTTTAGGAGCTGCAGTGTACATGAACCCTTAATGTGCCCATAGGCATTAGACAAAAGTGTCCCGATTGATGTTTATATAGGTAGCCCCCAACAACAGGAGCTGCTTTTTAGTAGCCAACCAATTGCAGTTGTTAGCCCTAGATAACCCTGTGCTAGGACTATGTGCACTTCTTTATTCTCTTAGTCCTCCATCACTTTTGCTTTTATTATTTTTTTGCAAATCACCCTGCAATGCATTACGATCAGTGCATTGCAGGTGTAATGCCCGGCCCCTGTAGGCTCTTCCTCCAGTTCCTGGTCCATAATAAGGAATAGGTTTTCAGTTTGAGAGCTGGAGAAAGTCTCAATGGACTATGACTGCATTGAGGACTACAAGTCCATGTTACGCAGTTGTGCTTGCTGTCACAGGTGGAAGGGGTGGTTTGGGGGTGGTGGGGACCCATTTGTACCATGTAACATGCTAAATAACAGGTAACATGGTACAAAAGATGGAGTTGGCCTTTAAACAGAAACATCTCTGCAATCAGTATCAAAAACCTTTTCTTCAAACCTTCACCCAAACCTAATACCCTTCCTTTACTTCAAAATGTCCCAAAAACCAGTTCAAAAATTGTTCGCCAAATATCCAAAATAAAGTTCAAAAATAATCCACCAAATGTCCACACTATTCAATCTTCCAAACGTGATAAAATGTCCAATTCGTCACTTCACATCCAAGATACCTCAAAAAAATATAAACTAAATATAGTGCATTATCTCTCAAATAATACAATATTCTTTGATGCCATGCAAAACACTCGTGAGACAAAAAAAAAAAATCATTGGACATTGGTGCAGAAGCTAGAATAAATGGCATTTTGAGACTTCTGGACTGTGCAAGCACGCTAATGGGGAAAAAAGTCAGCTGGTAATTCAGAAACATAATCCCAACTGACTGTGTATCTTTTGCAAACTGAATAAGGCAGAGACAAGGGAAAAATCTGAAAGACTTGCACTGTTGCTCAGAAAGAAAAGAGGAGTTATGTCCAGGGGCAGACTGACAACTCATGGGGCCCCTGGGCAATAGTGGTTCATGGGGCCCCTGTGTCCTTGCCCAAACTCAAAAAAGCCTATGAAAAAGGTACCAGGGGCATCTCATGAGGCCCCCTACTGACCCAGGGCCCTCGGGCAGTGCCCGAGTTTCTAAATGGTCAGTCTGGTTGTGTCCATGGGAAAAGGGAAAGAAGGGCTTACAACAAAGGCTTCAAAACTGTGAAGAGTTAAAACTTGCATATTTCGATACCTGCCGGATTTCAGGATTGACAGCGCTGATTAATGAGGAAAGAGTTTAAGAATTAACCTACTCATCTTTAAAATGTGCATATGGGTTTGAGGTTTGCATGTGACAGGTACACTGTAACCTGAACTCAACCACATCCCTGTTTCTGATCCTTTGGCTACATTCAGATGTGGGGCTTTTATTGCCGCAACTCTGAAAAGTGATCCAAAACTTCAGCAACTCCTAAGGGGGTGGTGCTACATGCCTAACAATGTTTAGTGTGTGTGCGCTGTATTACTAAGCATTGTGCCGGTTTTTACTCCCTGCCTTGCAAAAAAGAGCATATTGCTGCTGTATGAAGAGAGCCTTGTGTTTACCAACAGAGGGCTCTTTTTTGCCAGTTGCAAATAATCAAACAATGATGAACCCCCCCTCTCTTGTACAGCGCTGAGCAAACCCTTTGGCGCTATATAAACTCGTAGTAATAATAATAATGAACAATATTCAAATAATATTCATCCAGTCATTGAATGTACAAAGATTTTTGCTTGTTTGGGTGCCATTCATTCTTAACCACTTGCGACCTGCCGCAGTACATTTACTGCAACAGGTTGGCTCATACAGGCACAATCATGTACCCATACGCCGTGGCTTTCTTCTGGGTCCGCCCACACATGCATACACGGACCTGGAAGACTGTGCTGTCTTAGGCTGCAGCACAAGGCGATCAGCGGGTCCCAGCCAATGATATTCAAAATGTCCAGGACCCACAGATCAGCTCAGCAAATGACACAGGGCTCTCTTCGTACAGCAGCGATATGCTGTTTTTTTGTCCTTGCAAGGCAGGGAGTAAAAACCAGCACATTGCTTAGTAAACAGCACACTACACACAGGAAACATTGTTAGGCATGTAGCACTACCCCCTTAGGATTTGTTGAAGTTTTAAGTCCCCCTATAGTCCTGCACAGCCAGGCAACATGTATTTCCACACCAACTTGCATTCAGGAGTCAGTAACCAGTCCTTGAGCTTGTTTTTCGGATTTCATTGGGGGGATTTCAACAACAACAAGTCAGTGTGAATTAGTCCATATTGCCATTTATTTTATCAAAAACATGTAGCAAAATACATTTTATCCAAAATATATGCCAAAATTTGATTTTATAAAAATTTTTTGGGATGTTTTATAGCAGAAAATATACAATTTTGTTGTTTTTTTTTAAATGTTGGGTCTTTTTTTGTTTATATCGCAACAAATTAAAAACCCAGTGGTGACAAAATACCACCAAAAGAAAGCTCTATTTGTCTGAAACAAATTATATAAACTTCATTTGGGTACAGTACCGCATGACAGCGCAATTACTGGTTAAAGTAGCAAAAAATGTCCTGGTCATGAAGAGGGTAAAACCTTACACAGCTGAAGTGATTAAGTCCCCACTCACACTTAGCTATTTGGAATAGAGGGGGGGGCAAAATTGGAGCAAATTGCGCTAAAATCAAAACAAATCACGCAGTGCATGTTTGGGTGCCATTCATTCTTAATGGTACCCCAAACATGGTGCAATTTTGCTGCGAACGTTGCACCACAAAACGCAGGTGTAAAAACGTGCCTGGCTCAGGGCCAAAATTTGTCACGACATATGCATATAATGGCCTGTCCTATGCATGACACATGGAAAAACGCCTTAATCGCTAAAAAACACGCATTCCCACAACGTAAAGTATGAACGGCGCCTAACTGCGAACCTGAACCCCCCCAACATAAAAACGTACACTGAGCATTGTCACACGGACACATGTATCAATATCACATTTAAGATTTTTTTTTCTAGCTTGCAACGGATCCCCCAGCTTTTTGAAGTAAGAAAAAGGAGGTTAATGAAAAATCGACAACTTGTACACATCCCAAGTGGTTTTTTATGATTTTATATATATATATATATAATTTATTTATTTCAGGTACTTATATAGCGCCGTCAATTTACACAACACTTTTACATATATATTGTACATTCACATCAGTCCCTAACCCTCAAGGGGTGTACAATCTAAGGTCCCTAACTCACATTCATACATACACATACTAGGGACAATTTATATATATATATATATATATATATATATATATATGTAAAAAACAATATATATACACATACATATATATATATATATATATATATATATATATGTGTGTGTATATATATTTTTTTTACATATATAAAGGGAAACTACAACAGTTCTAAGTCAACTTCAGTTGTAAGTTTAGGTTTTGAACTTACTTGTTATCTATATATATATGTAAAAATATATATATATTTTTAAACTTTTTTTATTAGAATTATTATTTTTTATTTTTTATATATATGTATGTAAAAAAATAAAAATATAATAATAATAACAAAATAAAATAGAAGAATAAAATATATATATATATATATATATATATATATAAATAACAAGTTCAAAATCTAAACTTACAACTGAAATTGACTTAGAACTATTGTAGTTTCCCTTTAAAGGTTTAAGAGTACCCGATCAAATTATAAAGTCAAAGTCATCTTATAGCTGAAATTTGACCCTGTTGAAACAAATGTGCAGACGTTTGGTTAAAGGTAATTCTGGTTTGGCCCCGTTCCCTCATACCTCATCCACTTTGGATTTAAACCCTGGCACTTACAAGATAAAGGCGAGGGTATTTCCAGTTGGAAAAGGATTTAAACCGAGATCAAACAAGTTGGTTTTGTTTGCTGCATGCCGACAGTGTCTGTGAATGAGCAGGAACTGGCTCAACCGCTTCTACCAGGGGCTGGAAGTATTTTAAAATGATAATCAACATCAGAGTGCATAGACTGACAGCATGTACAACAAAAGACGGGTGGGAATCGGGTCCTCATACACACATACATAGATGAACAACCAACAGGAAGATTACATTCATGATATAGACAAAGTAGACTGACGCACCCTGATCACATTAATTAGGATCAAAACAGGCGATGGGAATGGGCTTAAACCTTTCAGTACCATCACTTCATCCCCAGCCATTACTCTAAGGGCTCATGTACACTGCAGCTGATAAACTGACGTTCAGGAGCTGTTCAGCATTTTTTTCAGCAGCCCCTGAACTCTCCCTAATGTTTTCCTATATGTCCATGTACACATCTTCATTTACAGTCGTTTACAGGCAGTTGAGTTTACAGTCGTTTTTTTTTAACGCACCAAACTTGAGTTCATGAGTAGATTTCATCATCGTTTCAAACGCCAAACGCTTGTAAACGCATGTCAACGCAGCTTATAAGCATTTAAGCGTTTATAAGCGTTTATAAGCATTTGCCTTTAGAAGTGTTTTTTAACTGTTCCATATCCAGATGCTGTCCATAGCCTTTTTTCATCATCAGAAATGCATGCAAAGTGTTTTCCATGTATTCAAATGGACCCGGTACACCAGCGCAGTCAGTTCCAGGTTTCGAGTAAAGGAAAAAATGTTAGAACGCACCGCATTATGCTCATGATGGGATCTATAGTGAATACAACCAGAAAAGACAGGTCATCTCAACACATACTGCTCTCTCTGCTTCTGCTCTCTCTATTCCTCTCAAAATTTCTGAAATAGTAATTTTTTTTACTGTTTTTCAGTGCATTCTGGGCATTTGGGAAGGTCTCCTGATGTTATTTTTAAAAAACGCTTCTAAACGCAAATGCGTATAAACGCGCATAAACTCGGTATGCAAACGCGGTTAAACAGACTTTTTTTAACCTACGTTTTCCAGCAGTTTCCATTGTTCAGAAGTGAAGCTGAACTCCGTGTAAATGTTTTATTTTGCCATGCAGTGGAGCTGTGCTGACACAGCATTGGAAAACTGCTCATTTTGTCCATGGGGTTTAGGGAAGAGCTATACTTAACTTGTCCTCCGATCCTCTGGAAAACCGTACTCCCCACACTCCAGCAGTGGACTGTTCCTGCCATCCTCACGTTCAGAGCTGGTCTATGGGCGTGATGACATCAGGAACAGTCCATTCACAAGACCACTAGCATGTGGGGGGAAGGGGGTCAGGGACCGATCTTGCGCTCTGAGGATCAGCGGATTTAGTAAGTATATCTTCACTGTTATCACCCCTGGACAAAAATGAGCACTTAGTCCACTGCATGGTTCAAAAAAATGTTTGCCCTGATTTCTGCTTTAACACAGCAATTTTAAATTTTTTGAGCCCCTCTGTAACTTAGGTTTAATACCTGGTGATCCTGCTGGTGGAAGGAGTAGTACCCCAAGGGCCAGATAAAGGAAAGCAAGGGGCCAAATCTGGACTGTAAGCTGCAATGTGGATACCCCTGGTATAGAGTATATTCACCTATTAGAACAGTCTGACAGTAGTTGGTTTCATTGTGTAGTGGTTATCACATCTGCTTTACATGCAGGAGTTCCTGGGTCCAATCCCCTGTGGAACCAGTGATTGTTTGGTTATTGTCTAGTTTATTATTGCAAACAGGTTGAAATCACATAGTAAGCATTTGGATGTCATCCTTTCTTAATGGCACCCAATATGTGGTGCAATTTTGCTGTGATTCTTTGCAAATTGAGCGTGTACAAATCACGTGAAGTTTGTGGCCCAAAAAGCATAAACTTGTTTTGCACGACAAATGCACATTAGGCAACCCATGTAAGTGAAGAAGATTAGGAACAGAAAGGAGTCCCATGGAGGTTTGTTGACTCTCCTGCAGAAGATAAGGAAAAGTATGAAGTCATACAAAAAACTGGTCACCTACCCAGGTCTATAACTGGCTTTTTAAGCAGTGAACATGGAAGGCGTCACTACGTGAAAAAGTAAAAAAGTGGGACCATCCAGTTCAACGTGTCAGCCTACCCCAGTCTAATAATGGCTATTGTCAGCAAGGAACATGGATGGGTATAACCTATCAACAAAGGGGGATAAGAAAAGCCAGTTCAATCTGCCAGCCAGCTAGCCAACTATCAAAAACCAAATTAACCTATCTAAAAACATGCGTTTAAAAACAGGGGTTTAGTTAGCACACATTTGCAAATACATAAGTAAGCCACAGAGCCACATCACGGCACCCTGAGTATGTGTGGTCCTAACTATACATTTTGAGAGTCCTCACAGTGGAGGCACATGCATTTAAATGGATAGAAACAAGGGCAGGTGAAGCTGAGGGAGCCCACCCGTCATTAAGGTTATGGGAGCGCACCTGACACCCAGCATGTAGCACAACGGCAGACAGGTGAACAGTATGAAGTCCCATGGAGGTTGGTTGACTCTCCTGGAGAAGGTTAGAAACAGCATGGAGTCCCATGGAGGTTGTTTGACACTCCTGCAGAAGATTAGGAATAGGATGGATTCCCATGGAGGTTTGTTGACTCTCCTGGAGAAGGTTAGAAACAGGAGGGAGTCCCATGGAGGTTGGTTGACATTCCTGCAGAAGATTAGGAATAGGATGGATTCCCATAGAGGTTGGTTGACTCTCCTGCAGAAGATTGGGGACAGGAAGGAGTCCCATGGAGGTTGGTTGACTCTCCTGCAGAAGATTGGGGACAGGAGGGAGTCCCATGGAGGTTGGTTGACTCTCCTGGAGAATATTAGGAACAGAAAGGAGTCCCATGGAGGTTGGTTGACTCTCCTGGAGAATATTAGGAACAGAAAGGAGTCCCATGGAGGTTGGCTGACTCTCCTGCAGAAGATAAGGAACAGTGTGAAGTCCCATGGAGGTTGGTTGACCATTGTAGAGAAGGTTAGAAACAGCAGGGAGTCCCATGGAGGTTAGTTGACATTCCTGCAGAAGATTAGGAATAGGATGGATTCCCATAGAGGTTGGTTGACTCTCCTGCAGAAGATTGGGGACAGGAAGGAGTCCCATGGAGGTTGGTTGACTCTCCTGCAGAAGATTGGGGACAGGAAGGAGTCCCATGG
Organism: Staurois parvus; assembly: GCF_062004578.1. NCBI lineage: Eukaryota > Metazoa > Chordata > Amphibia > Anura > Ranidae > Staurois > Staurois parvus. The sequence goes on along the minus strand of NW_028318678.1, from coordinate 2,968,607 downwards.
AGGTTGGTTGACTCTCCTAGAGAAATAGGATGCTGGTTTTACTGGTGTGATTGCTTTCTAAAGAAGTCTAACACAAGAATGTTAGTTTTGATTTAAAGGTTGTTCTGCTGAAATCCTGATCATCTACAACCCTAACCCTGTCTCCCATAGACTTTGAGTAATAAAGCATTTTTTAAATTTTTTTGACTGGCACCCATCTGTCTACATGTCCCACTCTGCCTAAGTGATCTACCCATGAGGTGAAATGTCAGCCCACCCCATCTCTGGGGGTTATCGCTGCGCTTTCAGGTTTCGGGGGGTGCTATATTAATATAACCTGCAAATTTAAAAATACAAAAAAACTATTTTTGAAATTACATTCGCATATTAAAGCTAAATTCCAGATATGAATATTTGTTGCATAGTTACATTGATCCACCTTGGATTAATAAAAGTATGCATATGCCATACCTGTGGGACTGCTTTGAAATTGGAGAATCACCGAAGCATTCACTGCTACTACAGTAGTCACTGTGGTCTTCCAAGTCCCGTGCCACCATTCAGAAAAGAACTTGTATTTTTCTCAATGGATGCAAAGCATTTTTTGATCACCCAAGGTGGAGAATGCGACATCACCAACATGTCTTTCCACCTTGGCCAATCAGAGAAGTCCTTGTATTCATTGAAAAAATTTCAAGTCATTCTTTGAATGGCACCCATGCTGAGTGATGGACGCCTTGTGGCAAGGATCGCTGTAGTAGCAGTGATTCCACAGCAGTCCCACAGATATGGAATATGTATATGTAGCCCTGGTGTGTGATGCTCCCAAGCCAAAGCAGCCCAGAGCAGACTATGACAATTTACAAGGTCACCCATACACAGCCTGCTGTCACCTCTCCCTTCCTGGCCATGGATGTGCAGAACATCACGGGGAGCTGAGAGAGAGCCAGCCAGAGACTGTGATAGGCTGCTATTGCAGCCATGGCCAAAGGAGAGCCCACTTACCACCCAGGATACAGAGACACTGTGATTGGCTGCAGTGCAGGTAGGGAAAGGAAGAGGCTGCCCAGGAACTGTAAAGGCCTTCTGGAACTGTTGGGGGATGTAGTCCCCAGGAGACAACCTCTATTACTCAAAGTACTCTTTGGGACTACAAATCCTAGGAGGGATGGTGTGCTGAGACAGGAAGGAGAAGCCAGGACTTGGGGAGTCTCATGTGGGGATTGATGGGTAACAGTTGGAGTGTGCTGCTGAGTCAGAGATGCTGTTGGTCCAGCGTTCACTGTGGTTTTGATGTGCAACTGTGCTGCTGCATTCGCATGGAGGCTGCTGCCAACAGTGAGATCCATTGGCCTGGAGGAGAGGGACTTCACTACATTCATAAGAGATTGTAGCTACAGAGTCTAGAGATTCCACCAAAGCCATGAGCTGAAAGGGAAGCATCATTTGAACGTCCTGAGTTCCAGACACCAGGAGAACAGGAGGAGGCGTCACGACAAACTGCATCATGGTGCTTGCTGCACCCTAACGTAGGATTTGATTTGGGGATTTACATCCCTTACTGTTTGATTGCAAATATAAGTGCTCCAGTGCAGGGGCCCCAACATTTATTACCACACTAGCTACTAGGGATTTTGGAGAAACTCCAGGACAGGGGCGGACTGAAAACTCATGGGGCCCCCGGGCAATAGGGGATCATGGGGCCCCTTTGTCCTTGCCCAAACTCAAAAAAGTCTATGAAAAAGGTACCAGGGGCATCTCATGGGGCCTCCTACTGACCCCGGGCCCTCGGGCAGTGCCCGAGTTTCCAAATGGTCAGTCCGCCCCTGCTTCAGGACCTTTCAGCCTATAGGTGAGTATAGCCGTTAGCTAGGACCCCTTAGATTTGGAAGTCAGGTGCCCCAAGGGCATTGGGTCCTGAAATGCTTGGTCCACCCATTGTCTCTGTTGTATTGTACAAATTTGTTTTAGTTTATGACTGTCCCTGTTTTTTTTGTTGTCTCATTGGTGTAACCCGAATAAATCCTGCCTCAACCTTGATGTGGCAGAAGGGGTGGCTGTGCAAGAAGGGTTGTTGTCATTTGGAATCAGGGGACCCATACTTTAGCTGCTCCATCTGGGGTAAATGCTACATATATTTACACTGGTATAACATGGGCCAATGTAAGCATGCTTTAACGTTTATACAAGTTTTTATTGATGGGTTTTACGTCTACTTTAAATGTGACTTAGCAGTGACACATTTCCCAGAAGAAAAGCATTCCCAGTGCCCTGGTCCCCTATGAACACTTGTTGGATTCATCCCATCCACCTGGACTGCAGCAGGATACATTTGAATGCTGTATACATGTGCTTCAATGTTAGCCTCTTGGCAGTTTCTTTGCGGATCAGCTGAAAACATTGGCTCGCCGATGTGTGGGAATCCTGCGCAGGCTTTTATAGTCCACACCTGCATAGCAACAGAAGGTCAGCTCCAGAGACAAAAAAACCTCCATCCTTGCTGGCTTCAGTGATGTCATGATGAATGCTGGAGCTGCCACGTGACACTTCCCAGCTCTTCTTCTTTTATTAAGGCGGCATAAGTGGGCTGCTGAGTGACATCATAGCATCCTGCCTGATTAGACCCCAGGCAGATGAGCTGCACCTTTCACCCCGAGGGGTTATCATATAGAAGGCTCCTGGGAGAGATGGTGTCACTGAGAACCGGTTTATTCACAGTTCTATCTGTGGTCAGACACTGTGCTTTATCAGGATGAAAGCCAGCTGGTCTTAGATCACTGTTTAGCAATGAATTCATAATTAGCCCCTTACATCTTCATACACGCTTACTGAAAGCCTGGCCAGTTTAGTTTCTCTGCTAGTTAATAGGGTATGACAGTTAGGAACCAACAATGGTAAAAAGCTGCACCTGGCTAAAGCATATCTAACCCAAAACTAAAAAATCAATATATTAATGCTTGCCAGTCCTTGATATGGTAGCTGCAATAATCTTCTTTATTCACACTTATTTTTCTTTTCACCTGGTAATCCTGTGAATAATACACTTCCTTTCCACATGTGGATAAGTCACTCCTCCACTGAATCTATGGAGGGAGCCATGGTTGTGACCCTAGGTTGCTCCCTCAAATGGACTACAAACATGTCCTTATTTTCCACCCCAATTACATGGGTGACCATAGGGGCTACATCACCCCTCCATTGTATCTATGGAGGGAGCCATGGTTATGACCCTAGGTTACTCCATTGATATGGACTACAAACATGTCTTTATTTTTCCTTCTCCATTCCATGGGGAACAATAGCGGCTACATCACCCCTCCAGTGTATCTATGGAGGGAATCATGGTTGTGACCCTAGGTTGCTCCCTCAAATGGACTACAAACATGTCCTTATTTTCCACCCCAATTACATGGGTGACCATAGGGGCTACATCACCCTTCCATGGTATCTATGGAGGGAGCCATGGTTGTGACCCTAGGTTACTCCCTTGATATGGATTACAAACATGTCTTTATTTTTCCTTCTCCATTCCATGGGGAGCAATAGCGGTTACATCACCCCTCCAATGTATCTATGGAGGGAGTCATGGTTGTGACCCTAGGTTGCTCCCTTGAATGGACTACAAACATGTCCTTTTTTTCACCTGAATTACATGGGGGACAGTAGCGGCTACGTCATGCCACCATTGTGTCTATGGAGGAAGCCATGGTTGTGACCTTAGGTTTTTCCCTTGATATTGTCTACAAACATATCCTTATTTTTTCTTCTCCATTTCATGGGGAGCAATAGGAACTGCATCACTCCTCCAGTGTGTCTATGGAGGGAGCTATGATTGTGATCCCTGATCCATAGGTAGTTTACAGAAGATGAATAAGAAGTAAGTCGGCGAAGACCACAGAAATTGACAAGGATACTGCATTACTGGCAAGATCAACTGGTATTTTCTTTACTTTCTGCAATTTTTCTTATATTGAAAAAAGGAAAACAAATGCAGCCACCACATGTAAGAAATGTAAGCTGAAATATGTTATATTTTTGTTCTTGGGTTTAGATATCCTTCAGGTTCACCTCTTAATATATTGTCATTTGAGCTTTATGCAATCCAGAGTAGCCATGTTTCACAATGTTTGTAAAGGGACTTGGGACAGTGGTGGGACAATAAATGTGCCCTATCTATCTTGCACCTGCTTTGGGGTTGATTTACTAAAGGCAAATAGGCTGTGCACTGCAAGTGCCATGAAAGTGCATTTGCTCTGGATCTGAGGGTAACATGCAAGGAAAACAAAAAAAACAGTAATTTTGCTTGCACATGATTGGATGAAAGAAATCAGCAGAGGTTCCCCTCAGTTCAGAGTTTCCGCTCAGATCTAAAGCAACTGCTTTGCAGTGCAGTTGAAGTGCACTTGCTGGTGCATTTGCGGTGCACAGCCTATTTGCCTTTAGTAAATTAACCCCTTTGTCTCCTGCAGCAGTGTGGCTGGCAGTATCTTTTTTGCCATCCATACCACATATGCCTCCACAAAGTCACAGCTTGGTGATGTTGTAGGCATAGTTATTTAATGAGGTGTGGCATGTTAACTTAGTGCCATATGTCAGTCTGGCACTGAGCATCGATGAGATGAATGTTAAAGGTGCAGAGAGCAGATAATATATTTGGTGGTGCATGCAAGAACACCCTATCATATTTTGGACCACTGGTAGCCATGGGTTGGGTTTTGGTGATTGCAAAAGACTAAAGCAACTAAGGGAATTAAGCAGGTTTCTGCCCAGGAGAATGCTTAGGCCAAGGTGGCAAGTGCCACCCATTTATGTGTTTGTAAGGAGTACCAGTTACTGTTGTATAGTTTGTATCCTGGAACCAGGGGCGACTGACAACTCATGGGGCCCTCGGGCAATAGGGGATCATGGGGCCCCTGTGTCCTTGCCCAAACTCAAAAAATCCTATGAAAAAAGGTACCAGGGGCATCTCATGGGGCCCCCTACTGACCCCGGGCCCTCAGGCAGTGCCCGAGTTTCCAAATGGTAAGTCCGCCCCTGCCTGGAACTTTAGGTAAAGTTGCTGGTCATAAACAGGAATTGTCTGATAAGCCTACAGTGTTCTGGTTGGTGGATCAAACAGCAGAGGCACCAGTATTGCTTAAATGGTTCCATTCTCACTCACCTCAGAGTATGAATCTCAACACCCTCGTTCTTGCTGTGAAAAGAACCTTAAGAGTCACATAATGGGTTGGGTTGGGGGATACTTGAGTTGCACATTTACCTTACTGATCTAATCGTGTTCTCAGAATTCTAGATTACTGGCAGTTTGGACTGGAGCACCAGCTATGGTTCAGGTAGAAACAAGGCGCTGTTCAAATCATCAGTAGATTAATCAGATAGCAACAAACTACAATGGCTCTGGTAAGGCTGATCCCATCAAAAGAGAGGTGACCCTAAAACAGGGGGCTCAGATTTGAAGATCTACTTGTTCAATGGGCACCAAACGAAAGGCCTGATAAAATCGTTTGGACTCTCAGACTTTTTGTTAGGCATTCCTATTGGACTTTGTACACATGTACCGCCAGCTATAGCTGTGATCCCCCTGTATATTTAGGGAAAATGCGACAGTGCCCAATCCTAGTACAAAGTCCCATACATGCCCCTTGATCCATGCCACCAGCACACCAAAGATCTCCAGAATGGGTCCAAAGCTGGTTATGGTCAAGTACAATATTCCATAATGCACACGTTCAAGAAACTAGCTATAGATGTAAATTGGTGCTGCAGCGACCACCAGGTGGGAACTGAAGACATTCAAAACGAGAATTTTGTCAAGAGCAAACCAAGGATCTCCAGAATGGGTCAAAAGCTTTATGTAGCAATCACATCATAGTTACAGTAGCAACATTTTGGAGCCACGCAGGACCCCGTCATAAGGTATGTGAATCATCATGTGCCCGATGAAGGGGTCCTGCTTGGCTACGAAGTGTTACTACTGTAACTATGATATGATTGCTAAATAAAGCTTTGGACCCATTCTGGAGATAATTGGTTTGCTGGTGACATATTTCTCGATTTGAATGCCTTTGGTTCCCAACTGGTGGTCGCTGCAGCACCCATTTACATCTATAGCTAGTTTCAGGAGCGTTTGTGTTGGAATTACTGTACTTGACCATGACCAACGCCAACACATCCAATTTTTGCACCCACTGCAGAGGAGCAAGGAGTTGTGAGGGAGAGCAGAGGAGGTGAGCATATTGGGGTCACTAATAACTGCACTGCATGGGCAAAGTGAAATAATACTTAATAATCAATAACTTCCATGTTCCACAAAATTGATCTCTTCCCAGACATGACTAATCTGACTAGAGAAGTGAGTTCATGTATGCTGATCCCATAGCTTTTCCCATTTTAGGGAAGTTGGGTGGCCCCCTTGACCTGCGAGGAATCATCTAGACAATAGCCGTTTTATGTCAGCCGACCAAATTCCCCCAATTAATCCTAAAAACAAGAAGGACAAACAATACGCCCTGTTAAGGGATCTGTAAAACAATGTTATGGATTTTTATTTGCATATAAAACCTCTGCAGATAAGCAGAATTTCAACCAAAATTGGAGAATCCCCAGCGATAGCAGGAAAAGAGTCACATAAAACCCTTTTTGTCTAATCAGATCTGGCAGAAGCTGAGTTAAAGGAGCAACAATAGTATCACCGTTGTCTTGCACTTCCTAATTCGGCTGAAAATAATCTCAATATCTGTTTGTGCCGAACCTTCCTCTTAGGTGACAGACAAAGCAAGTTTTCCCGTTCTAGAAGAGGGACTGTGGATAAAATAAACAATGGGCTTGTATTTGTTAAAGCAGGTTCTAGGAATAAAACAAATTTCTGCTTCTCATTTTTTGGATGCGATGACAATATCTGTAGACATCCTAGATTCAGTTTACCTACTATATTTAGAGATGTATTAATATGTACAGCGCTCCATTCACTTGTCTTTTTTATCTGCCTAGAATTTAGCTTTAAATATGTTTTTTTCCCTTGCTTTGCATTCTTTCATAATTTTATTCATCTTTTCATATTTAATTTTTTCTTCTGGTTGTAACTGATTTTATATATATATATAATCTTATATATACAGTGGGTAAAATATGTATTGAACATGTCACCATTTGTCTAGGTAAATATTTTTCTAAAGGTGCTATTAATATTTTTCACACAAATTTTCACCACGTGGGTAACAACCCGTGCCATCCATACATACAAATAAATCAAAACAAACATGTTCAGAAATTAAGTTATGTGTAACAAAATGGAATGAAACAGGGAAAAAGTATTGAACACATGAAGAAAGGGAGGTGCAAAAAGGCATGGAAAGTCAAGACACCAGCTGAAATATATCAGTAATTAGAAAGCAATCCTGCCACTTGTCAGTGCAAATTAATACCAGCTGGTTCAGTCTCAAATGATGGCCTATAAAAAGGTGTCTCATTACCAAGGTGTCACACAAGAAACATCTCATGATGGGTAAAAGCAGAGAGCTCTCTCAAGACCTTCACAACCTTATTGCTGCTAAGCATACTGATGGCATTGATTACAGAAGGATTTCTATACTCCAGTGAGCACAGTTGGGGCCAGAATCCAGAAGTGGAAAGAACATTATTTCACCATAAACCGGCCACGACCAGGTGCTCCTCACAAGATTTCTGACAGAGGAGTGAAAATAATTATCAGAAGAGTTATCTTAGAGCCAAGGACCACTTGTGGAGAGTTTCAGAAAGACCTGGAATCAGCAGGTACAATTGTTTCAGAGAAAACAATAAGTAATGCACTCAGCCGCCATGGCCTGTATGCACCCTCACCATGCAAGACTCCATTGCTGAAGAAAAAGCATGTTGAAGCTCGTTTATTGTTTGCTGCACAACATTTAGACAAGTATGTCAAATACTGGGAGGAAATAGTCTGGTCAGATGAGACCAAAATTGAACTCTTTGGATGCCATAAAACACACCATCCCAACAGTGAAGCATGGAGGTGGGAACATCGTGGTGTGGGGCTGTTATTCAGCATACGGTACTTCATGTCATTGAAGGAAGGATGACTGAAAAACTATACCAAGACATTCATGATAAAAATCTTCTGCCATCTACCAGGATGATTAAGATGAAACGCGGGTGGACATTTCAGCAAGTCAATGATCCCAAACACAAAGCCAAGGAAACTCTCAATTGGTTTCAAAGAAAGAAAATAAAGCTGCTAGAATGGCCCAGCCAATCACCTGACATGAACCAAATAGAAAATCTATGGAAAGACAGAAAGATCAGAGTTCATAGAAGAGGCCCACGGAACCTTCAAGATTTGAAGACTGTTTCTGTGGAACAATTGGCCAAAATCGCACCTGAGCAATGCACGCTACTAGTTTCTCCATACAGGAGGCATCTTGAAGCTGTCATTACCAACAAAGGATTTTGTTTGAAGCATTATATAAGTTTTAATTAGTGTGTTCAATACTTTTTCCCTGCGTCATTCCATTTTATTACACATAACTTAATTTCCGAACCTATCTGTTTTGGTTCCTTTGTATGTATGGATTGCACGGGTTGTTACCGACATGTGGTGGAAATTTCATGTCAATGGGACCTTTACAAATATATTTACTGAGAAAAAATGGTGACGTGTTCAATACTTATTTTACACACTGTATATATATATACCGTATACTGTGTGTGTGTGTGTGTGTATATATATATATATATATATATATATATATATACACACACACACACACAGTATACGGTATATATATATAATGTATTTATCTGCAAAGGAAGAAAACAAATCAGCATTACAGGAAAGCACACCCTATCATCATCAGTATGCAAAAATGCTTGTCCCTCGGGAAAGGAAAAAAAGCAAAGTTTTTTCTATGTTTGTGTTTGTTTTACTCGTCTTTCCGCATTTCCTAGCAGAGTATCATGGGAAAATAGATTAAAGGTAAAATAATCTGAGAGGTGAGGCTGTCTGTGAGCGTATTCTGCCGGCCGTGTTCTGTGATACCCCTGAGAAGGCCACACTGCACTGCAGGCATCAGCGCAGAGAGGAAACGTCAGTTGCCGTGGTAACAGACTCTGTCTTTGGCCCAGAGGTACAAAAGGCCTACTTTCGGACAAAAAAAGCTGAGTAATGTATTCTTGTTATATTTCGTCGCATCCCACACCCTGATATACAATCCATATTTGGTTAGGATTTTATGACTTACGAAACAAATACTTTTTTTATAATGAAGAAGTTTGGAGCGGTTCCTACATAAAACGTGACTGAAATAAAAGATAAATATGCCAGAAAAGTTCCATACAATTATTTTGAGTTAATATGGTTGAAGTGTAATAGCAAAGCAACAACTACTAGAACTGTAACATCAACATAAATAGGGATAATCACATTGAAGGAACACTGTAAGGAAGAAAGAAAAATCGCCACTAAATGGCTGAAGGTATGTGGACACCCTTCCAAATGACTGAGGTCAGGTGTTTCTATGGAAGGGTACTGTTAATGCTACAGCCAGGGGCGGACTGACCATTTGGGAACTCGGGCACTGCCCGAGGGCCCGGGGTCGGTAAGGGGCCCCATAAGATGCCCCTGGTACCTTTCATAGGCTTTTTTGGGTGTGGTTTGAGTGTGGGCGTGGACACAGGGGCCCCATGATCCCCTATTGCCCGGGGGCCCCATGAGTTGTCAGTCCGCCCCTGGCTACAACATACGATGACATTTTAGAAAATTGTGCACTTCCAAATGTAGCGCTACCGCCATAGGAGCCACGTGATAGAATGGGTCCTCTGTTCTTTAACTCGACTCTCAAGAACCTCAACCCCTATGACACACCAGGTTGACTGTACAAACATTCAATATCACCGGAATTCACTGAAAGTAATACTTAGTGCCCAGTAGTAATGCTATATCTAAGAAAACAGGCACCAAATCAGGTAGTAAAGGCAAGCGCAACCCCTTGACGCCGACGTAACACAAATATGCAGCCTCTCAGAACTGGGCTTTTTTTTCCATGGGGCCGCATATTTACATACCTGTCTTTCTGCTGGGAGTGCACTGCACGGCGCACTCCCAGCACAAAGACTGGGGTGTCACTGAGAGCCCCGGGTCCCGTTCTAACGATCGGGCCCTGGGACTCCTGATTCCGGGTCACATGATTGCTTTGATAGCCTCTGATTGGCTATCACAGTGATCAGTCACTGTACAGCCCAGCCCCCTTGTGTTTCTTTTTTCTCTCTATGAATGGAGGAGAGAGATACATTTTATCTCTCTAACTCCTGGCATAAAGCGGAAAAAGAATGTTTGTAAAAAAAAATAAAAAATAAATATATATAAATATAAAAAAATTAGGTAAAAATACCTAGATCAATGTTTGATCTGGTTCAGTGCCAGGGTAAGTGCCAGGATCAAGGTCAGGGTCAAAAGTCGAGGTCAAACGGTCAGGATTTAAAAAACAAAATTTGGTATCAGTGTCAGTTAGTGTCAGTGTCAGTTACTGTTTTAGGTAAAAAAACAAAACAAAATGAGCACTATTGGTTCTGGCCTGTACTGGGGGTACAAACAAATAACATACAAATATATGATATCGCTGCGATTGTCAACAGCTAGAAAATGTATTTTGGGTTGTTCTTTGATGTTAGGTTATGGTAGTAACAAGAAACACACAGCTAAATTTAAAAAAATACATTTTTTTTTAGTATTTTGGGTCAATTTTCCTTTGATAATAAAAAAAAAATCAGGAGATATCTGTGACGAGAGTCACTTTGGGTGGGGGGCCCATGGAACACAGCTCACTTTGGAGAGGTGGGGAGACCCCTGTCTTAGCTCCCCATATCCCTATTATGTGTAAGTCACCCTGTGCCTGTTAGGGGTACAGGGTGATCTGTCCTAATATTGGGGTGGGGGGTTGTTGATTGTTTAATGCCATGTGGTTGCATCCCATTGCTCTATTGTGTGTCTTGCTTGGGAGCAAACTATTATGGGATGTATGTGTTTATGTGTGTTAGCTTAGTGGGGGTGTCTCCAGCAGCCTTCTCTCCTGATGGGACTGTCTGCTGGTGTGAAGTTTGAATACCTGTATGTCTCTTGTTGCTAAGTGTAGATTGCCCCGCCCTGCGTCATTATGCAAGGAGAGGGGACTGTCCCCTGAGTGTATAAAAAGCCAGTTCGAGTTTAAAATAAAGAGTTCCATGTTCAGACAGAGTGGTGTCGTCTAGTCTTGTATGGTGAGCTGTGGTGTCTGTTGTCGGTGTTCGGACGGGGAGGCGGTATTCTAACGGAAGTACCCAACATGACTGGGGTTGGTTCCGTTACAATATCCATTACCATTTACCACCAAATGAAAGCCCAATTTGTTCTGAAAAAAAAAACCAAGGTATATCACCTGGATGTACAAAGTAGTTATGATATATACGGTTTTACACATGTCAACGTTGCAAATTTGTGCTTAGGCATTTAGATTTGTTTTACCCTTAGGTGTGAAGGGGTTAATATGCTGTCACCCAATATGGTTGGTAACTAGGCAAGCATAAAATGGCTTAACAATGGTAATAACACATTTTAGCATACAAAGTGAGTATTAACAGTTGACATTTGGCATCCAGATCACATAAAGAGTAATAAGGCCACCTCAAGTGTAGCAGTGAGCAGTAGTAAAGTTTATTCTAATGAGTGCTGGAACTATACTGTCAGAGGGCATTTATGGCGGTGATGCTAGTTCTAGATCAACTGGGTATGCACTAATCAAAAGAAAAGAAGGATGGAAGAAGAGGGGATAAGGGAAGAGAGGAGGCTTGCAAAATATTTATTCTTCTGGCGGCTATAGTTGGGGACCTTTGAATACATCAGTGCATTTAAGGACAGTCCAAGTTAACTTGCATGAAGTCTAGGTACAGTATAGGAATGGTATAGTCTCGGTACGAGTGCAAGGTAGATGTGGTTCCGACGTAGTAAAGGTTTGCTATAATGCAGTATAGGGTTGGTATAGGTGCAGTCTAGGTTTGGAATAAGAGTATTAAAGAGTGCAATATGGGTTGGGTATACTTGTCCTTTTCTCAGTGGCTCAGTCCTTGCAAGCAGTGTCAGTTACGGGCCTATTGGGATCTGTAGTGTTTGTCCCATTATATGGCTGCTGTCTTAAAATACAACTCCTAAGATTCTCAGAACTCTGCAGAGAAGTCTATGGGACTGCTTGACTTTAGGTCTCTCACTTCTTACGGGAGGAGACTGGTGCAGCATAACATCAGTATCTCAGTAGAGGGAGAGAAGAATGAAAGGCAATGTCTGCTTCTCTATATTTCTGTAGCCCAGCACTTGGCTACACAACCTTGTGGTAACAGTTTTGGGAAGATCACTTTTTCTGTTTCAGCATGACTGTGCAAACGGGCCCTTTAAGGATACCCCCCCTCCCCCCCTTTTTAATACAATTTCTTTATTTAAATGCATCATTTTAATACATACAAAAAAGGGAAAATGATCCACCATTAGATTGCAGTTCAAGTATTAATAAAATAAAATATTTTTTTTTTTATTGGATATGTTTTATAGCAAAAAAGTCAAAAATATATATTTTTTTTCAAAATATTTTTGTTTATAGAGGAAAAAATAAAAAACGCACAGGTGACCAAATACCACCAAAAGAATACTCTATTTGTGGGAAAAAAAGGACATAAATTTAATTTATGAACAGCGTTAAAGTATCACAAAAAAGGGCCTTGTCAGGAAGGGGGGTAAATCCTCTGGAGGGCAAGTGGTTATAGAATAGCGCATGGAAGAACTCCTGCTTACACGTCCCACTGTGAACAAAACTTGGGTGGCCTGTAAGGAGCCCAGACCTCAACTCAACTGAACACCTTTACATTGAATTTGAATACTGAATATTAGCCAGGTCTTCTCATCTAACATCAGAACCTAACCTCACAGATGCTGTTTTTCTCAATGGTCACAAATTCCATCAGACACACTCCAGAAAAGTGGAGGCTGTGTATAGCTACAGATATTGGCTATAGTTTTGAAATGGGATATCCAACAAGCTAATAAACTATAGGGGTTAGGTGTCACAAACGTTTGATTAAATTGCGTATATTATGGGTTAAATATAATAGTAACAGCTACAGCAATAACATTTAAAAAAAAACCCAAAAAGAATGAGGATATAAAAAAGCAAAAACTATTATAAAAGAAAAGCAAAAATTATAACTTTCAGCAACTTAGAATGAAAATTGAGACTTTTTTGATCTTCTTAATTTCTAAGAAGCTTCTCAACCCTCCACCAAACATGCCCATATTTGGCCAAACCATTTGGGTTTTTTTTTTGCTGCCTCTTAAAAATCATGACTGCTGGAAAAAGGGACAGATGGTACATGATACATCTTCTATCCCTGTTGTTTAACACGAACTGAGACCTAATTTCATAAAGCTCTAAGCGAGGCTTATTCAGGAAATTAGCTGTTGTGGAAATTGTAGTTGTTTCTCATAATGTTATATTTGTTTTTTGGGAATATTTAATAAAGGAGGACAGCTAGGGTTGCAGGGCATCTGATTTTGAATCTGGCAGTCTGTTTCTCAATAACTGCTGTTTGACCTCCCGAGCGGTCTGATTATGTCCATATTTCTGTGCTCAAAGCGGTACATTTTTTTGCATGGAAATATGTATTTTTTTTATTGTAGGCCTGTAATTTTTAGGAATAACTCACTGAAATCTGTCCGGACAAGAGTCTAGTAAACATCCCGGGTATGTTAAAATTTGAAACACGAAATCATAAATTATAATTTAATAAATAATCATAAAAAACAATAATATAATAATAATACATTTAATTCAATAATATAATTGAACCAAAAACACTGAAATTTGAAATATAGCGCCAAGTTCGCACATCACTGAGCAAAGTCGCAGAATCGTTTTCAGTGTCTGATGATGAATTTCCCCACAAGTTATTTATCACTCAATTCTGCAAGTGGTTCTGATTTACTATCGCTGTTCTCTAGCCGGTCTAAAACCGCTTTTGACCTAAAGGGACGCTTTTTGGATGCCATGGACGTTTCTCAATATCCAGCCAGAAAGAACAGTAAAAATGCAGGCAGGGCACAGGACAAAGCACTTGGGACAAAATGTATGTGAAATGGTTTGATACAGGAATGTTTTATTATGTGATTTTAGTGTATTTAGTGAATGTCACTTTTTGTCATTTTCAAATTTCCCGCCGTTCTGTCCCCCGTACGTCCCGACGTCGCAGGATTTGGAACCCAGAAGACAGATGCCGGCATCGGCCGGAGGACATTGCCGGGGACACTGCAGGAGGGACATCGTGGGAGCGCAGGACAAGGTGAGTGAAGAACAGATCCCGGAGCAACGCCGCATGGTAAGCCCGAGTATAGCTTGTGGTACTGAAACTTTACCCCGAGCTACACTCGGGAATACTGCCAGGGAGGCTACCTGCTATGCAAGATGTCCAGTCTGGCCATTCTGCATGGCATGGCATGCCCTCATCCATTGGCCCCTCAATGCGGCAAAGTCGGTCTGTACCTTTAGCAGGGAAACAGCCCCAAAGCATTATGTTTCCATCTCTGTGCTTCACTATAGGGATGGTGTTCTTATGGTCACAGTCAGCATTTTTCTTCCTTCAATCCTGGCCACTGTGCTGTGTTTCAGGAGTGCTGACCGCTGCTCATGTGTGAATTAAGCCTGCAATCAATATTTCCATTCCATTCATAAATACAGTACGTAAATAACACTATTGTTACAATGTACTTTGTTTAGCCCTGGTTCATGCTGATGTGAATTGTCATGCAATTTGACCATTCAAATCGCTTGATAAATCACATGCAATGATCGGTAAAGGAACTGTTCTAATCGGTGTGACTCTGACGAAGTCGGAAGTGTTCTTTGTATTTATTTATACATGTAAAAACAAATGAGAACAAGCTCTCCAAGTTGCAAAAAATTCTTTCCTTACTTCAAGTGTATCATCATACATAAAATAGCGCGACTGCGCAGTTTCAAGCATAACACCGCTCTTTGTCAAGCTACATGCTTCATCAGTTGTAGCTTGATGAAGAGCAGTGTAATGCCTGAAGCTGCGCAGTCTCGCTAATTTTTGTATGACAATATACTTGAAGTACAGAAAGAATTTTTAGCAACTTGGAGATCTCGCTCTCATTTGTTTTTGGATGTCTTACTGAATATGGGTGGAATTATGGGAGCCCACTGTTAACGAGATCCTCAACAGATAAGATTTGCAATATAACAGAAGTTACCTGAATGCAATTTTTGATGTATTTATATATACCACTCTATACAGTGGAGAAAATAATTATTTGATCCCCTACAGATTCTGTAAGTTTGCCCATTTACAAAGAAATGGGTGTATAATTTTTATCATAGGTGTACTTTAAATGATAGAGACAGGATATCAACCAAAAATCCAGAAAAACCACATGATACAAATGTTATAAATTGAGTTGCAGTTCAGTGAGTAAAATAAGTATTTAATCTCCAAGGAAAACATGATTTAGTACTTGGTGGAGGAACCTTTGTTGGCAAGCACAGAGGTAAGACGTTTTTTGTAGTTGGTTACCAGGTTTGCACACATCTCAGGAGGGATTTTGGTCCACTCTTCACAGATCTTCTCTAAATCCTTAGGGTTTTTTGGCTGTCACTTGACAACTTGACGTTTCAGCTCCCTCCATAAATTGTCTATAGGATTAAGGTCTGGAGACTGGCTAGGCCACTCCGTGACCTTAATGTGCTTCTTCTTGAGCCATTCTTTTGTTGCCTTGAAGGTATGTTTTGGGTCATTGTCATGCTTGAAGACCCATCCACGACCCATCTTCAGTGTTCTGGCTGAGGGAAGAAGGTTCTCATCCAAGATTTTACAATCCATTGACCTCTCAATGTGGCAAAGTCGGTCTGTACCTTTAGCAGAGAAACAGCCCCAAAGCATAATTTTTCCACCTCTGTGCTTCACTGTAGGGATGATGTTCTTATGGTCAAAGTCAGCATTTTTCTTCCTGCAAACATGGCGAGTCGAGTTAATGCCAAAGATCTCAATTTTGGTCTCATCTGATCACAACACTTTCCCCCAGTCCTTCTCTGAATCATTTAGATGTTCATTGGCAAACTTCAGACGGACCTGTACATGTGCCTTCTTGAGGAGAGGGACCTTGTGGGCGCTGCATGATTTCAATCCAGCGTATTGTGTTACCAATGGTTTGTTTGGTGACTGTGGTCCCAACTGCCTTGAGATCATTCACAAGCTCCTTCCATGTAGTGCTGGTCTGATCCCTCACTTTTCTCATGATCATCCTTATCCCAAAATCAAAATCTTGCATAGAGCTCCAGACCAAGGACGGTTGATGGTTATTTTGTATTTCTTACATTTGCAAATAAATGCTCCAACAGTTGTCTCCTTCTCACCAAGCTTCTTGCTGATGGTCTTGTAGCCCATTCCAGCCTTGTACAGGTCTACAGTCTTGTCCCTGACATCATTTGACAGCTCTTTAGTCTTGCCCAGGGTGGTGCCCAAGAAAGAGATTCTGTGAACAGATATTATTTATACAAAAAACAAGTTGTCATTAGGAGCACCTTCTTAAACTGACAGGACTAATCTGTGTACCACATGAGCATATAGCCAGTCCATGGGAACCAGAATTGTTTTTGGTTGGTAGGGGATCAAATACTTATTTTATTCACTGAACTGCAACTCAATTTATAACACTTGTATCATGTGTTTTTTTTCCTGGATTTGTGGTTGATATTCTGTCTCTATCATTTAAAATACACCTATGATCAAAATTATAGACCCTTCAGGTCAAGTGGGCAAACTTACAGAATCTGCAGGGGATCAAATCATTCTTTTCCCCACTGTGTGTATATATGTGTTTGTGTGTGTGTGTATTGATATATATATATATATATATATTTGTATTGTTACTGTATATAGAGTTATTATTTGCGGTCTCATTTTTTCCTGTCAGTGGCAGCGATGGGCTTAAAGCTCAATGCACTCTTAAAAATCACCACCTTAACTGTATCTAAACCCAGAAACAAAAATGTAGTAATGTACAGTTGACCAGTCCTTAGATGTTGTGTGCGCATTCATTTAAAATTTTTTCCACTTTATTTCCACCTTTCCCAGAAACACAATTTTTGTCCTAAATTAATCAGCATTGTCACCCTAGAACATGAAGTCTGTTAGGACTACAGAACATCTCCCCTCTCCTCATCTGTAAAGGAGAGGTGTTCTTAGTTTACAGAGGTAAGCTAAGCAGAGCTCATAACACTGGTTGAAAAAGCATTGCAGAGTGCAGAGGACACCACTGGATTTCGGGCAGAATCAACAGATTTTTTTTTTGTTTCTTAGATGCCAAGTCATAATCAGGTACTTACACTGTATGAACAAAACAAAGCAAAAACACATTTTATGTTATATTAATAAATATAGAGCTGCTTGAATTCCCATGAGAGCCATGATGAGAAAAGGAGTGTGTTGGAGTCCGCCAGAGTGTAAGGTAAGTATTGAAGCCTTCAGCTCCCCTAGACCTATTGAGCATTTAACCCATGCAGTGCAGGGGCACCCATTACAAGGGTAGATTCTGTCTTAATTCCCAGAGTTGGGCTTTGATTCATCCTCCTCCTCCTTGAAGTATAGTGGCATCCCGAAGGGGATGAAAGGACACACAAGATCTCAAACTTCATGTTGTAATGTTTAGTCTTGCCTTGTCCACAGTTTTTGAATGTCTTCCAGAAAAGCTTTTAAGCCTGACAATGCTGTGGTGCTCTTGTCTTCTTGACGATAGGAGATCTTGGAATGACAGGTTTGCTGGCATTAATGTTACCTGAGTTTTTAGATGTCAGACATTAAAACTATATACTGGCATGCCCTGCAAAAAGGACTGGATTTGCAGAGAGGTCAACGCAGGTCTGAGCCTAGGCTGTCACAATGTCAGGAGCTTTCATTCCCTCAACAGTTAGTCTACAAGGACATGGCAATAAGGACCCAAGGTGATTAGCACTTTCATAAACCCTACATATTGTAGTCTTCATATATACCCTCCTTGCTTTACATGTTTAAATTGTACAATAAAGCCGCCATATTTACAATAAGAAGATAATCTTTGTTTTTGTGTCCTGTCCACCTTAGAAGTCTCATGGGACTTTATAAAAATGGAGATTTGTGCCACAGCCCAGATCTGGAATGGACTGCTGATTTCAGATACCACATAACCAGCAAACCAGGATCACTCCAAGAACTTTACGGATTTCTCCAAATGCCAAAATGAATTTGTGGGTTATAAATGAAGCCAAGTCAAAGCTGTAGCCCAGATAAGTTTTTTTTTATCAATTACATTTCAAAGCTGAGCTATTCATGTGGAAAATGTTTTTAATGCAGGAACTTCTTTCCTTTCCTTCCTTCCTTCCTTCCTTCCTTCCTTCCTTCCTTCCTTCCTTCCTTCCTTCCTTCCTTCCTTCCTTCCTTCCTTTCCTTTCCTTTCCTTTCCTTTCCTTTCCTATCTCTATCTATCTATCTATCTATCTATCTATCTATCTATCTATCTATCTATCTACAGTCATGGCCGAAATTGTTGGCACCCTTGATATTTTTCCTGAAAATCAAGTATTTCACACAAAAAAGGTATTGCATTAACACATGTTTTGCTATACACATGTTTATTCCCTTTGTATGTATTGGAACAAATATAAAACAGAGGCAGAAAAGCAAATATGACATAATGTCACACAAAACCCCAAAAATGGGCTGGACAAAAGTATTGGCACCCTTAACTTAATATTTGGTTGCACACCCTTTGGAAAACATAACTGAAATCAGTCGCTTCCTATAACCATCAATAAGCTTCTGACACCTCTCACCCGGAATTTTGGACCACTCTTCCTTTGCAAACAGCTCCAGGTCTCTCTTATTGGAAGGACACCTTTTCCCAACAGCAATTTTAAGATCTCTCCACAGGTGTTCAATGGGATTTAGATCTGGGCTCATTGCTGGCCACTTCAGAACTCTCCAGCGCTTCTTTGCCATCCATTTCTGAGTGCTTTTTGACGTATGTTTGGGGTCATTGTCCTGCTGGAAGACCCAGGATCTTGGACGCAAACCCAGCTTTCTGACACTGGGCCCTACAGTGCGACCCAAAATCCTTTGGTAATCCTCAGATTTCATGATGCCTTGCACACAGTCAAGGCACCCAGTGCCAGAGGCAGCAAAACAACCCCAAAACATCATTGAACCTCCACCATATTTTACCGTAGGTACTGTGTTTTGTTCTTTGTAGGCCTCATTCCGTTTTCGGTAAACAGTAGAATGATGTGCTTTACCGAAAAGCTCTATCTTGGTCTCATCTGTCCACAAGACGTTTTCCCAGAAGGCTTTTGGCTTACTCAAGTACATTTTGGCAAACTGTAGTCTTGCTTTTTTATGTCTCTGTGTCAGCAGTGGGGTCCTCCTGGGTCTCCTGCCATAGCGTTTCATTTCATTTAAATGTCGACGGATAGTTCGCGCTGACACTGATGCTCCCTGAGCCTGCAGGACAGCTTGAATGTCTTTGGAACATGTTTGGGGCTGCTTATCCACCATCCGGACTATTCTGCGTTGCAATCTTTCATCAATTTTCCTCATCCGTCCACGACCAGGGAGATTAGCTACAGTGCCATGGGTTGCAAACTTCTTGATAATGTTGCGCACTGTGGACAAAGGCAAATCTAGTTCTCTGGAGATGGACTTGTAACCTTGAGATTGTTGATATTTTGCCACAATTTTGGTTCTCAGGTCCTCAGACAGTTCTCGTCTCCTCTTTCTGTTGTCCATGCTTAGTGTGGCACAGACAGACACACAATGCAAAGGTTAAGTGAACGTCTCTCCTTTTTATCTGCTTTCAGGTGTGATTTCTATATTGCCCACACCTGTTACTTGCCCCAGGTGAGTTTACAGGAGCATCACATGCTTGTAACATTCTTATTTATCCGCAGTTGTGAAAGGGTGCCAATACTTTTGTCCAGCCCATTTTTGGAGGTTTGTGTGACATTATGTCGAATTTGCTTTCTTTCCTCCCTTTTTTTGTTTTGTCCCAATACACACAAAGGGAATAAACATGTGTATAGCAAAACATGTGTTAATGCAATACGTTTCGTGAGAAATACATGATTTCCTGGAGAAATATCAAGGGTGCCAACAATTTCGGCCATGACTGTATCTATCTATCTATCTACCTATCTATCATATACAGTATGCAGAACTGCTGTCTCCATTAAGAAATTGGTCCTTCCTTTCTTTCTTGCTCTTTCTTTCTTTCTTTCTTTCTTTCTTTCTTTCTTTCTTTCTTTCTTTCTTTCTTTCTTTCTTTCTTTCTTTCTTTCTTTCTTTCTTTCTTTCTTTTCCTTCCTTCCCTTTATATTGGATAGCTCCACACATTAAACTGTGCCCAATACCATTCCTCTAGCTAAACACCCAATAATTTAAAAAATCTACATGGTCCAAATACTCACCTAATACCCATAGTCACATGATCCATTCATCCTTCCCCTCCCCAATGGAGAAACAAGGGGCTCTAAAGCCAGCCATGCATAGATTGAAATTCAGCCAGGTCAGCAGGTTTTGGATAAATTTCAATCCACATGTGAGAAGGCATACATGGATCGAAATGTAGCCAGACAACAAACACCCTATTGGAAAATTTTCTCTTGATCAGTGCCCCCATCTATAGCTGATGGTGATGATTGGTATATTCTGACGATGGGAAAGCCTCTCCGCTGTCAGAATACAATAGCGCAAAGGGAAGAATTGAATGTGTGGATGGGGGAATTGAGTCATTTTCTTTCATTTAACCTGTTGACTCACATATGGCCAGCTTTACTCTTCCGTACTCTGTTCACAACAATGTTTTGCTTTTGAGATACACTTTAAATAGACTTTGTCTTTAAAGCTCAACTCATAGAATTACAATAAAACTACACTTGCAGTGAAGACCCCTCCACTGCATGGGTTAAATGCTCATTAAGTGTAGGGTAGAAGCATGAGGTGTAATTCTTACCTTACTCCTCCCTCCAGTAGGCTTCCTGCACACTTTGTGACCAGTCCTTTGAAGCCTCTTCTCGAAGACACTCCGGCCAGGGGCTGAACGATAGCATTCTTCAGTACAATGCAGGGCTGATAGCTCTGTATTGTAAATGAGGATGATGAGGAACTGCACACAGTTGAGAGAGAGAAGTAAAGCCCCAGAGCCTGCAAAAGCAAGGAGTAAGGTAAGTATCACACCTTACTCTTCACTGTCTATAGGTAATGAGAATATTATTATCTATTGCATATGGGGGGGCACTGCGGGGGAGTTTTGTTTAATTGCCAGAGTTGGGTTTTAAATTCCACCCCCCTCAATATTTTGAATAATGCATTCACATTAATATTTGGACCATTTAGTTTTTTTTAAACTATTGTGGATAGGTCAGAAGATAGGAGGGGTCCATGGCTGGACTTTAGCTTTAAATGACCAAAGTTTTGATTACAAGCTGGTGGTAGTTATGCTAAGAGCAGAATCATGATATATATGTTTGGACAGCTTTCCTATAGTCTCTGCTTCCGCATTCCTCCTCTCCACAATACTGGCGTCATGGATCTTAAAATTAGAAGGCGAGACGTTCTACCAGTGAAATACAAGGGCCTAATTAATAAATTGGACATTAGGGGGGAAATTACAAGGCAGGATAAAATGTGTAATTACCATGGCCTTGAGGAAGCCTACATTTGTCTTAGATTCTGCTGACATAGACTAATATTATACCAACTATTAACTTTAATGACCCGCCATTAAAATGCAGAGAGATTGACTAATTGGTTGTAATTAACATAATTGCAGCTACCAAAAGGATGTCATTTTCAGAATTCTGGTAGCTGGGAAGAACTAAGCTAATGGGAGTTTTGTTGTGTCCACTTCTAACAAGCAACAAATACTACTAAACACGAAAAAGTTAGAACTAGCCAGATTAATAGAATAAGATTATTCCACAATTCATTCATTTTTATTTGCTTTAAGAGCTGCCTGAAAATCTGATCTGAAGAGAAAATACACAGGATAATCAAACAATCATAACCAGAACAGAAAGAAAGAAAGAAAGAAAGAAAGAAAGAAAGAAAGAAAGAAAGAAAAGAGAAATATGATAGATACAAGAGGAATAGACTGATTGATTGATTTATTGATTGAAATGATAATAGTTACGGAAGACATGGAGATAGATAGATAGATAGATAGATAGATAGATAGATAGATAGATAGATAGATAGGTAGATAGATATAGATTGATCAATTGATATGTAGATAGACAAAGACAGAAAGAAAGGAAGGGTGGAAAAAGAAAGAAAGGAAGGGAAAAATAAAAAAAAAAAGGAAGGGAGGAAGAAAAATTAAAGGAAGGGAGGAAAAAAGAAAGATACTAGATACAAGATGATTAGACTGATTGACTGATTTATTGATTGAAATGTAGATAGTTACACTATATAGATAGATAGATAGATAGATAGATAGATAGATAGATAGATAGATAGATAGATAGATAGAGACTGCTTAATTGATTGATTGATTTGTAGATAGACAAGACATAGTGAGAGAAAAAGGTTGAAGATAGATAGATAGATAGATAGATAGATAGATAGATAGATAGATAGATAGATAGATACTAAGATAGATAGATAGATAGATAGATAGATAGATAGATAGATAGATATAGACTGCTTGATTGATTGATTGATTGATTGATTGATTGACTGATTGATTTGTAGATAGATAGATAGATATAGACTGCTTGATTGATTGATTGACTGATTGATTTGTAGATGGACAAGACATAGTGAGAGAAAAAGGTTGATGGTAGATAGATAGACAAAGACACAGAGAGAAAGGAGAGGAGGAAAAAAGAAAGAAAGGAAGTGAGAATTTAAAAAAGAAAGGAAGGGAGGAAGAAACAAAAAAGGAAGGCAGAAAAAATATAGGAAGGGAGGAAAAAAAACAGGAAGGAAAGGAGGAAAAAATAAAGAGAGAAAGGAAGGAGGAAAAAGGAAAGGAAGGGGAAGAAAAAAAAAGGAAGGGAGGAAGAAAAAAGAAAGAAAGGGAGGAAGAAAAAAAGAAAAGAAGGGGGAAAAAGAAAGAAAAAAGTTGTACTGATTGATTGATACAGTATGTAGATATTACTAAAACTGGAGAAGTCAGAATCTGGTGTAGCTGTGCATGGTAGCCAATCAACTTCTGACTTCAGCTTGTTCGCTTTCACGATTAAAAAAAAATGTGATTGATTTCTATGCAGAGCTGCACCAGATTTTGCACTCTAGTTTTAGTAAATAACCCCCATAGAGGAGCAGTGAAGATTCCATGTGGGTGTTATAGGTGAACCTCAGGGATGTAAAGTTTTTTCTACTACGAGGAATATAGTTGCCCTGTAGCGGATTGTCTTTTCATTTTAACTTTTATTTTTTCACTTTAGAATGGCTTTTCTCCCCTTTCAAGTCTATATGAATATGATAACAGCTGAAACCAGCCAAATGCAGATCCAAGAGCACTTGCACTGAATTCTGAATGATCTCAGAAGTGTCTCAAATTGATATCAAAATCACGCTGCATTTTCTTTTCGAAGCTCATTGACACCCTAATAATCCAGCCTGGTTCCTATCTTCTACACACTTTAGCAGCATATGGTGTGATGCAGAATGACAGGTGCCCTTTAAGTTTCACCATGCCTTTTAAAAGAGCATTCTGACAACTCAGGAAATTGTTGTAGGATAGTCATATTCTCTGGGAACCCTGAAAATGATTGTAAGCTGGTAAATTGGTCAGATACATGCCTGAACATTGTTAAGAAGTAATCGCAGACCAGTGTGGATGTGTAATGTGGGCTTAAAGTTGCACATGCGTGCTCATACTGTAACAGGGAATTCTGTAGACTCTTTCATTTGCATGAGTTATAAAAGCCAACGGCTCACACATGCAGAATATTGCAGAGCTTGCCAGCTCTCACAAACCCAGACACCTTATAGACATGGTGCCATGCTGTTTTATGACTTGGCACCCCTCCCTCCATGGCTGCAAGGACCAGCTTGTCCAACATAAACAGCACCAAGGTCTGTGGTTTATTGTACGCTCCAAGAAATGCAGGTCTCACTGCGAGGGCTGGAGGTCAGCCATGTCACCTCACGTCCAAGACAGGATATAAACACACACATATATATATATATATATATATATATATATATATACATACAGAATATATAAATATATATATATATATATATAAAAATAATAAATATATATATATATATATATATATATATATATTCTATATATATATATATATATATATTTATTCTGTATAATTATATATATATAATTTATTTTTATTTTTTTAGAAAGTATTTATGATAGTTAAAGTATATGTATAGAAATTTTTTCTAGTTTCAGATCTGGTAGGGAAGGATTAAAACCTGTGTCCATTTATTTTTTGTCATCTGTGTCCCTTTAGGAGACTTCTCTTTACTTCCTGTCCCGGTGACACAGCGGAAAGGAAGAGGAAATCACCACAAATCTTATACAATTGTTACCTTGCTCCCTAATTTACCCTCACCTCTTGTTCTAGTGACGACTGTAAAATATGTGATTTCCCATTACTTTCTGTCTCATTGACAATGGTCACCAGGACAATTAGAGGGGGTGAATTTACCATAGTCAAAAAACCGTGAAAGAGGTTCTAACCCTTCCACACTCTATCCAAAACTAAAACAAACAAAAAAAAACATGCATATATTTCTATGAGTCCAGCTCTCATACTGGTATACTTCTTCAGAACAGAGCAATTTATACATTTTCGCAGTGGGCCTATTGATTCAGCAATACACTTTGGTGGCCATACTATAGACAAAAAAAGTTTGAGAATCCTTCTTTTGGACAGTTCGTTCATTTTTCGTCTAGTTAATGGCCACAAATAGAAAACCTGTAGTGATGTTTTTGAACCCAAAAAAATCAAAGGAATAGTTTGGAAAACGAACGATAAATTGAAAGGTTAGTGTTGGTACTGCACCTATGTGACAAAATGAACAAAAAACTGAAAATTTTATGTCCAGTAAACAAATTGAAAAGCAGTCATGACATGATGGCAATATTATTTGCGTGCATGTTTGTTTTTTCAAAAACGTGTTTGAACGATTTTTCAACTAGTGTGTGGCTAGCATAAGTAATACATAGACAAAGATAGACATAGCTACAACATAGACACTTTTTTCTAAAAAACATGGCTTTTTTATTCTGAAATTTGACTCGCAATTTGACATTTAATGATACTAAATTGACTATTTTGATATAAAAAGTGGCAAAGGTAATTACAAATGAAATAAATCAAGTTTTTTTTTTTGTACATAAAACAAATTAACAATCAAAACAAATAAAACATACAAAAATTTTAAACACTAAAGGTTAAAAAATAGAAATTATGTAAAAAAACAGCTGAAAAATAATAGCTAAAGGGACAAGGGGAACAAGACATTGAGTATGACTGGAGTAAAACTAAAATTTAATACAGGATTAAATAGGAACCCATTTAACCACTTGACCTCCAGAAGGTTTTCATGACCAGGGCAAATTTTTTGCTATTCAGCACTGTGCTACTTTAAATGGTACAGTATTTGGGCGGTCATGCAACACTGTAGGGAAATGAGATTTATATAATTTTTTTTCACACAAATAGAGCTTTCTTTTGGTATTTGATCACCACTGGGTTTTTTTCTGTATAAATAAAAAAAATATTGTGAAAATATCACTTCTTTTCCCACATTTCTTTTTACATTCTATTAACAGTGCAGTACAGAGTCATCATATGACTGGTGTGGCAATAATCAGGGATACTAACTGGTCACAGTATGTAAATAAATAAGTGATTTTTTAGACATTTTTTTCTCTTTTTGTCATATGTCACCTTGCAGAACACAACTTGCTCGGAGCCACTCTGCAGCTCGATCTGTCACCGGCCTGTCCACTGTAAATGGCCGATGATTGATCACTGTACTGGCACACTGCCGGTACCATGTGATCACTGTGACCAATCACAGCTGATCAAATGACAATAAATAAATTTTTAATTTTTTTTACTTTTTTTCTCTTTTTTTTGTCATATGTCACCTCCCAGAACACGGCTTGCGCGTGGCCGCTCTGTAGCACAATCTGTCCCCTGCCGTGTCCACTGGACACGGCCGATGACTGATCACTGTACTGGCACACTGCCGGTACCATGTGATCACTGTGACCAATCACAGCAGATTACATGACAATAAATAATTGCTTAGACATTTTTTTCTCTTTTTTTGTCATATGTCACCTCCAAGAACACGACTTGCGCGGGGCCACTCTGCAGTGTGATCTGTCATCAACCGTGTCCACTGGACACGGCCAATGACTTATCACTGTACTGGCACACTGCTGATACCATGTGATCACTGTGACCAATCACGGCAGATAAGGACAATTATAAACAATGAATGGCTTCCTGCCATGCCATTCATTGCTTACAATTGTGTTGCTAGCTGTGATTGGTCACAGTGATCAAATGTTACAGACAGGGTCAATCACAGTTCATCTGTACCATGTGATTAGCTTTGGCCAAACACAGCTAATCACAACAATACTTACTGAATGAATCAGTTTCATTCAGTAAAAATGGCTGTTTATACCAGTGAAATTCTCTGGTATAAGCAATCATAATGTGTAAAAAAACTAACTAATATCATATGCGGCTTTTTAACTCCTTGCTGCTGACTGTACACATATACGTGTTGTCAAAGAAGTGGGTTTTTATCTGTGGGGTTGCATATATACTTTGGCTGTTGCATTTCACATTGTCGTTGGTAAATGTTCCCTGTAGAGGTCGTGCGAAAATCAAAGAATGTGATTAGCAGTTGATGAGATTGGATCAGTTACCCCTAAAAAGATTTCAATGTTGGACCTGACAGTAGGGGTTACATGAAGAAGAAAGGAAGTTGCCTTCATATGTAATTATGGCTGGGATACCCTACGAGGTGTCAACTTAATTCCCGAAACGGTGGTCATTCTCACAGCCAATCACACTCGAGCGTGTTCTGACATGTTCTAACTTGCACTCGCCTGGGTTGCAGACCAGTTGACTCAGTTTTTATGGAGTAGTAGAAGAAATAACACGTGTGCACGTTGCATTGTTGGTGTAATATGATTGACAGGAATCTGGAGCAGCGGATTAACATCAAATTTTGCGTGAAAATTGGCAAAAGTGTGAATGAAACATTAAGCTCTGTTACAACAGGCTTATGGAGAATATTCCATTAGGAAACTAAGTGTTTTTGAATGCCATGGGAGATTTAAAGAGGAGTGGGAAGATGTCCATGATGACGCAAGAAGAGGGCAGCCAAAAAACACAAAGAATGGATGCAAATGTGGACATAGTGCAAACCCTTGGACACCAGTTCAAAGATTGAGTGTGAGAATGATGGCAGAAGAAATGAACACGAACAGGGAAACAGTGTGGTAGATTCTAACAGAAGATTTGGGAATGAGAAGGCTTTCCGGAAATATGGTGTCTCGAATCTTGACAGAAGATCAGAAAGAGCGTTGTCTTCAAATTTTGTCCAATCTTTGAAGAATGCAGAGGTGTTTGATGAGGTTATTATCGGTGATGAAACATGGTGTTCCCAGAAGGGGCGGACTGACAACTCATGGGGCCCCCAGGCAATAGGGGATCATGGGGCCCCTGTGTCCTTGCCCAAAGTCAAAAAAGCCTATGAAAAAGGTACCAGGGGCATGTCATGGGGCCCCCTACTGACCCTGGGCTATGTGCTACATCCAGGGAATAAGGTGGTTGGTCAAGTTTAGGCCTGGATTTCTGGGCCAAAAATTCTTAAACACTTAATACATCATGTGCTGAAGCATTGTCATGATAGAGTATCTACTTATCAGGCCAGAATTTCTGTTTTTTTTATCTGAACATATTCCAGAAACCTTTTTGAAATTTCCAAGTAATGTTTTTGACTGTTATACCATGTTCTATGAACTCGTAGTGAACTACCCCCTTGTGATCACAAAAAAACACACCAGCATGGTTTTGAACTGAAAATGAGACATGGGTGCTTTCTTCAGGTGAGGTGAATTGTTTGTTTTCCACTGCATGCTCTGGGGTTTTGTTTCCGGATCATACTTGGAACCAGGGGCGGACTGACCATTTGCAAACTCAAGAACTGCCCGAGGGCCCCTTTATTAGGTACACCTGTTCAATTGCTTAGTAACACAAATTGTTAATCAACCAATCACATGGGCAGCAACTCAATGCATTTAGGTATCTAGACGTGACAAAGGCGACTTGCTGAAGTTCAGACTGAGAATCAGAATGGGGAAGAAAGGGGACTTAAGTGACTTTGAACGTGGTATGGTTGTTGGTGCCAGACGGGCTGGTCTGAGTATTTCAAAAACTGCTCATCTGCTGGAATTTTCACACAAAACCATCTCTAGAGTTTACAGAGAATGGTCCGAAAAAGAGAAAATATCCAGTGAGCGGCAGTTGTGTGGAGGAAAATGCCTTGTTGATGTCAGAGGTCAGAAGAGAATGGGCAGACTGGTTGCTGCGACATTCAGATGGTAGGGTCAGAATTTGGAATAAACAACATGAAAGCATGGATCCATCCTGCCTTGTATCAGTGGTTCAGGCTTGTTGATGTCAGAGGAGAATGGACAGACTGGACATTCAGATGGTAGGGTCAGAATTTGGCGTAAACAACATGAAAGCATGGATCCATCCTGCCTTGTACCACCAGTTCCGGCTGGTGATGGTGTAATGGTGTCAGGGAAATTTTCTTGCACTAGCAAGGTGTACCTAATAAAGTGGCCAGTGAGTGTATAGAAATGCAGCATTTCTGCCTTTTCAGGCAACACACATCACTGCTTGCCAACACACTACAACACAAAGTTGTTTTTTTTAAAAACTTGTCAACAAATGAAAAAAGTGCAAACGCTGCAGGGTGTTAGTGAAGGGATGGACGCTGCTCCACCGACCCCAGGAGTCCAATGTTGAGAATTGGCCTTGGCCGCCATACTGGCCATGCCCTCTGATGGATTTCACCCCACCCACCGGGGCTTGGTCATAGAGGCAAGGTGTTGTAACAATGCATCACACTGCCCCTGCACAACACAGTGAAGAGATGGACGCTGCTCCACCGACCCCAGGAACCCAATGTTGAGAATTGGCCTTGGCCGCCATACTGGCCACGCCCTCTGATGCATTTCACCCCACCCACTGGGGCTTGGTCATAGAGGCAAGGTGTTGTAACAATGCATCACACTGCCCCTGC
This sequence comes from Staurois parvus, assembly GCF_062004578.1. NCBI lineage: Eukaryota > Metazoa > Chordata > Amphibia > Anura > Ranidae > Staurois > Staurois parvus. The sequence continues at coordinate 2,939,255 of NW_028318678.1, read as the reverse complement.
ACAACACATACTAGCAAGCGCACATTACATGGACCACAATGCACACCTGCTGATGTCTACAGCACTTAGTAATCATGCACATGCCCAGTGACAAAGTTGTGCGGTAATAGAGAAAAAAAAGGTGCAGCAAGGAAGAAAAACATGTAGGTCAAAATCCAGTGACATATTCCCAACTGACAATGCATATTTTGCTGTAGATACAAGAGGGCTGAGTGGGTCAATTCACAGAACGCAAAATCCACCAAAAAATAGAGAAAGATATAGTCGAGATTGATATTTCTCATTTGGTATTTACCACTCTTAACTTACACTTTGAGGGAATTGCACTTTAAAAGTGCTTCAGTCTGCCATTTTGCAGACGCCCTGAGCCAGCAGAGTGTGTCTGTGTCTCTACTGCCTGCCCTTATTCTTGCAATGTCTTCATGGTTAGTACTTACATTTGATGAGGTGTCCTGGCACAAGACAAGTGGAATAATTCCTTAGCAAGGCATTTACTTATTAAAACATAGTTTGAGAGGTGTAAGGAGTGCTGTGATGTAATGAGAAATATCATTGTATGTGTTGTTCTTGAAACCCGTTTGGCTGAGAATTAATTCAGCGTAGTCTGTGGTTTTGACATGGGCCCCATTACGAGGGCCGAGTCATGACAGGGCTGCTCGTAACAGCTCAGGTGACAATATTCGGTGCTTGCCTAGAATAGCAGAGCTGGAACATTTACGTGCCAACACCAATCTAGACCCAGGCAGGTGGGCGCCACCGTTTTGGCTTTTAGCTTACTCATTTATTGCTTGGCGCCACAGACCATGAGGGCCTGCCTGGGCCTCCTGATTTAGCCTTTGGGGTACTTACCTTTTTAAAGGGTTGGAGTTGTTAACCCAACCACCATTCTGAAGGACCGGCATACCCCTTTTAGTGTTCTTCGTAGGCCCAAGTCAACAGCGAAGACCTTCCTGGCATACTAAGGTACCACCAGTCTAGTTCTCAGGATCATTTGTCTTCAGGCTGGCTGTTGGCCAGGGCAACCTATGCTATGTAAAGTCAAAGAGCCCCCACCCCCACCCATAAAAAGTTAAATTTGGCACTTTAATTTTTCTTCTGCCATAGGATGGTTAATTTTGTTATTTTTAAGTCATCTTTTTTTTTTTTTGCAAAATATAAATTCCATGCATGGCATCATACAGCAATGAAGTGCCCCATCACTTATTTCTTGGGTGTTTTTTTATTATGGCATTCACAGATGTTCTCAGTTCATTGACTGGAGTTCTCATTGCAGTATGTGCTATATCTCACAGTGGCTTTTGTTAGGTCTTTTTTCTTAGCATGGCATGTCAAAATAGGCAATGCTACTCTGGAATTTCACTGTGTTATTGACAGGCATTCTCAGTGTGGCATCTCCTCTGGACAATAATGGACATTCTTAATCTGAAATCTCACAATGATGTTGATGGACATCTGTATTTGGCATCTCACAATGATGGTGATGGGCATTCCTATCACAGTACCATTGGTGGGCATTTGCCTTGTGGCATCTCAGGAGGCCATTAATGGACATCCTTGTTGTTGCATCTCACAGTAGGAAGGATGGCCATTCTTGTTGTTGCTTTGCACTCAGGCATTAATAGGCATTCTTTCAGGACCTGGGCCTGAACCTGAGATCTCTGGTGTGTCTGGCAAAGTTTCTTCTTGGTGAGCACCCTGTCTGATCTCTTAAAACAACCTTACCTTATGTATTGTTTTTCTTGAACCTTGAACCATTTTCTCCCCCCCCCCCCATGAATTTCCTGTTTAAGTTATGTCTTTGAACTTTCTATTTGACAGATTATTGTGCTCTCTCCAACCGATATCTTGCTCTTGTCCAAATCTTCAACACTTGTTGTTACCTACCTTTAGTTTGTTCCTCAATTACTTCTCTGCTTGATCCCAACCTGCAACTACTTGTTACTGATCTAGGCTTGTTTACTGACTACGCTTCTGCTTAATCCCTACCTGCTATATCCACTACTGGACCTCAGCTTGCTCACTTCCTGGTGAGGCGATCCTGAGGACCTCAACCTGGGGAGGATGAGTAGAATGTGGAGCGGTGCTCAACAGAGTGGATGTTCATAAACAATTCACAAACATGCAGCAAGACCCATCGCCACTATCAGGACCTCTGGTGAATACTGGTTAGTACTTAGGCCCTGCACCTTGGTAATCCTCCAAGGTGATCTGCTTGTATACCTAACCTGCTGGTCAGTGGGTGTCTCTCTACTGCTATAGCTTCTGGTCTTCGAGCCTGACCCCTGGCCGTGAAACATTCTTGCAGTGGCATTTCACATTGAAGCTAATGTTTCTCTCCTGTGAACCCCCGTTCCCCCCTTCTAAATCCATATATATATGTGTGTCTATATATATACAGTATATATATATATATATATATTTGTTTTAATTCATCATAATGATGGCTACGATAGACTATTATATACCAAATTTTACTCAATGTAATATATTGGTTGATTAATGTGACCTTTTAGGTTTGATGAGCAGAGGCAAAATGACTTGTCAGGTTACATTGTAGTAAGTGATAAGTCAAGGTCACCTCTGTTCGCAATGTCCAGATGGATGAGCATTTGTTTTGGGCATATAAAGCCTATCTAAACCTAAAAAGCAGAAATGTAATATATTGCAGCTTACCAGTCGTTAGATGTGGTGGCTGCATGTGTTTGCATTTCTATAGTTTTTTTTTCTTTATTTCCGTCTGGTGATTCTAACAGTAACACAATATCCCTTTCTATGTCCAAGCTGGACGAAACGCGTCAAAATGTGGCTATGGGCAGGGACTGTCGTGCAGCACACCTGGGCCAAATTTTTTCTGAAGGAGTGGCGTGATCAGAGTGTGGTTGCCTGTACACAGATATTGCAGCACAATAGAGTGAGGATGGGCTGGCACCTGTCAAACCCCAGACCGGGGAGGATGAGTAGAATCTGGAGTGGTGCTCAACAGAGTGGATGTTCATAAACAATAATCTATGTCAGGGCAACTGCAACAGGATATGGCTATTAAACATTGCCCATCTCCTACTCTTAATAACATGGAGGGTCATGGGTCTGTCCTAAGAGATAGCTGAGAACAATGTAACTGATAACAGTCACCAAACTAGTTGACATCATTTGTGGAAAGATCAAGAGGTATTTTTTTAAAATTAACTTTTAAAGAACAAAGAAGGAAGAAAGAAAATGTATGAGAGATAACTTGCCCATGAAATATTAGAAAAACAACACCTTTATTAGCAGTATCCTTAAAAAAAAGAGAGGCTATCACTTTGTGAGTATTGTATGGGGGACTGCACTGCCTGGAGTAATCACACACAGTGATGGCTGAGGATAAATGAACACAAAAGACACACTTGGACTTACATTGCTACATTGTTCATGTTTGTAGCTAAAAACTATAATATGAAAAAAAGCTGATACACATGTTCATCATTAAAAAGAAAAAGAGAGGAAGGCGCCTCTAAGTGTAGTATTAACAATTTATTAGTAGACAATGGAAAATTTGCACTTACAAGACAAACGGTTAAAAAGACTCATCGTGTGGTAATTGGATCCAGGTGGGATATCCAGCCGTCCAGCAGCAAACTATGCCTGTAGGATCAGGAAGTAGAGCCCAGGATGTGCCTGTGCATCAAAAATGAAGCTTGGAGAGCAGAGTCAGATGTAGCAGGTGAAAGGGGCGGTAATGCATTTCGGAGCATGCTCAATAGGATCCTTCTTCAGAGGTCTGGACTCTACTTCCTGATCCTATAGGCATAGTTTGCTGCTGGACGGCTGGATGTCCCACCTGGATCCAATTACCACACGATGAGTCTTTTTAACCGTTTATCTTGTAAGTGCAAATTTTCCATTGTCTACTAATAAATTGTTAATACTGCACTTAGAGGCGCCTTCCTCTCTTTTTCTTGTTACTGCATTAGAGCCTTGCTTCCACTCTAAGAAGAGCTGCCTCAGTGTTACTGATCCCATCCATCCATCCCTGATATCCATCTGGCACCTTTATCTTACAGCTACAGAGGTTGGGCTCCAACAAGCGCGCCCTATATAATATACATGTTCATCATTAGCTGTCTTTCTGTGTATCCATTAGAAGACAGATCTCCAAGAATAAACACGGCTTTAACTGTAACAAACCTGGCAAACATATACGCTGCACTATGTGCTCCCTGAGTCTATGCGCCAGTATATCGCTCAAATTTGGCACTTATCTCCCATGTCCAAATCTTCCTATCATGGCTCCTTATCTACTTCATCTCTTAGGGGCTATAAGCTATTGTTCAATATTTTCTCTGTGTAAGCAGGCAAAAAGGTATTGTAGCCAGGTGCTTGGCTAAGAATGTAGAGTGAGAGAAACACTGGCTACAGCTGCTCTCTGTAGCTGCTTCCCTGTGGTACTAAACTGGTTAACAGCTATATCAGACAGAGGAGGGAGCCGCTGAGCAGGAAGACTTCAATAGACTGAGTTAGGCAGTACTGTACTGTCCAGAGGCAAGAGACTCACCTGTAATCAAGAGCTTTTGAACTGCATTCCCCATGGAGAGATTGCCAGGAAGAAGGCAAAGAGTTACCTTTTTTCAGGCTGTACAGGAAGCAGATTCTTTTTGCCATGAGGGAGACCAGAGAGGGCACATCGCTGTGCAGTGTGCACCATCACTGCTGCATGTTGGTGGTCTGAGTGCAATCTGGAGTGCTGAGTTTGGGGGTGCCAACAAAATCACCTGGATGCAGAGCAAAAAGTGATCTAACTGCTGTGTGGGACCAGATGGTGAGCTGCAATAACGCCAGGGCTAGTGAGCTACTGCTATGGGGATTTACTAATTGCTACTAGAGAGACTGAGCCCTTTAGGAATTGACCATACAGCCACCTAGCAGCTTTATTGTTGCATTCAGGCTTGACTAGGACTATTCTCATATGCACCAATGGTACAACTGGGCCCCAACGCTAGCCAGCTAAGACAACAGACTGTCCCGTTAAAGCTGTTACTGAGAGACCTTTACCTATTGCTTATGGTAAGAGGTACCTCTCAGAGGACATTGCACCATCACCCAGCCATTCTCCTAGAGTGCACTAGACTAGTTATAGTATTATTATTCATATTGTAGTTAATGCCTATATGCACTGTTTATTGTTGGATTTGCTCATTTACGTGTTGATTCCAGTCAAGTGGTACTGAACTCTATTCTAAGTTACTTTGGAACAGGGATTGTGCTATGTAGCAGATTGTATCTGAACTTACCTTCTGTGTGCTCATGTATACACAAACCACAATTCATTCTAACCCATACCAATACACTGAGTTAATTTACCATTAAATGGTCTTGTGTCTATTTCTTGCTACCAACTGACAGCCAAGTCAAAGGTATCTGTACTTATAAGTGCTTGCAGGGACTTTCAATCAACCAGTTGTGTCAGAGGGGCTGAGGTTGTTCTTGGAGTCAAGGAACAGAGTAGAGGACCCAAATTACCAAGCGGCTCCTTTGGGGGTAGTGCTACAATATAAATGCATTCCATTCCACAACAAACCATATGGCTGTGTCTCACCTTGTAGTGCTAACACAACTACAGTATACCTACCCTCAACTGTTTCTTGGTATCACCAATATACAGTGACCCACATGGGCATTCGATTCGGTATACTACACTAAAGTGCAACTAATGAAGAAATTATTTTAGAATCTTCTCTTTTTTATCAGATAATCAAAGAATTACTTTTTCCACATATTTGCAGATCTTACATCTTCCACATTTGAACATACCAACTGGACCTCTTGTCATTCTGGATATACTTACTATATTTAGCTGCCGGATTTCTTTTTTGCTAATACATCTCCTAGGCTTCTTACCTTTTTGCCATCATACTTGCATGGGGCCATAGACCTTTTGCTATATCTGGGTGTGCAAGGAGAATATACTAATGCTTTTACAAAATTCTCCTAAATACTCTCCATTGGGAAAGAAACCCAGTGATCAACCCAATAGGTTGACCACTCATGTTTGCCAACTGCCATAGTATTCCCCACAATGAAGGTTCCTTGAGAGCTTGAAGGACCATCTAAATTCTGGAGTTCTCACTTACAGAAAGCAGGAGGAAAGAGATCCTGATTCCCCTATATAGATCTTTATATCATTAGAAGGGACACCAGCAGGAGGAAGGAGGTCCTGATTCCCCTATATAGATCTTTATATCCCTAGAGGGGTCACCAGCAGGAGGTCCTGGTTCCCCTATATAGATCTTTATATCCCTAGAGGGGTCACCAGCAGGAGGAAGGAGGTCCTGGTTCCCCTATATAGATCTTTATATCCCTAGAGGAGTCACCAGCAGGAGGAAGGAGGTCCTGGTTCCCCTATATAGATCTTTATATCCCTAGAGGAGTCACCAGCAGGAGGAAGGAGGTCCTGGTTCCCCTATATAGATCTTTATGTCCCTAGAGGAGTCACCAGCAGGAGGAAGGAGGTCCTGATTCCCCTATATAGATCTTTATATCCCTAGAGGGGTCACCAGCAGGAGGAAGGAGGTCTTGGTTACTCTATATAGATCTTTAGTTAGACCTCAATTAAAATACTGTGTCCAATTCTGGAGACCTCACTTACAAAAAGATATTGATAAGATAGGGGTAACAAAAATGGTGAAAGGTCTGGGGGATAAAACATATCAAGAACTTCAGGAACTTAACACGTACAGTCTGGAGGAAAGAAGGGATTGAGGAGACATGATTGAAACATTTATATACATCAAGGGGGTGAATAAGGTTCAGGAGGGCAGTATTTTCAACACAAAATCAAAATCAAGAACACGGGGTCATGACTTCAAACTAACTGGAGGAAAGTTCAAAACTAATCTCAGAAAGTACTATTTTGCTAAAAAGAGTAGTTGATGCTTGGAATAAACTTCCAGCAGAGGTAGTGAGCCAGTCAACAGTAAATAGCTTCAAACATGCGTGGGACAAGCATAGATCTATACTCAGACAAAAAAGTTAACACAAAAAACAAAACAAAAAAAAAGCAACCACAAAAACCCCCCAAAACAACCAAACACTGCCCCCCTCCCCCACCCCCCCAAAAAAACACACACACACTAAAAAACGAAAAAACAAAAACCCGGCCTGTTTCTGCTGTCACTTTTCTATGTTTCTAAATCTTCTTCTGATGCTTTTACATGAGTACTTTCATTGATTAAACTGTTGAGACAGATCCTAAGCCTCTTCTGAAAAACCCTTCCACATCTGAATAATTCCTCCTGAAATGGAGGACCTGTCTGATGGGGACCGTTTTGTGAAGGCAGAAGATGACTTGTGGCACAAACGAACGATTCCCTGTCATAGGCTTTCTATATGTTCTAGTGGCCAATTTCATGCCACTCTTATAAATTCTCAAATCCGGGAACTGGATTTCCCGTTAACTAACTGTATAGGTGTTGAAATGATGCATATTTATGTATCCTGTTACATCTTGTCTCCAGGGCTTATTACTTGATACACATTCCTTACTTACTGTGTGTTACAGGTTTGGACATTTTGGAATTATAATACTCATATCAGTTACCTTGGATAACTTTCAATATTTCTTTAACATATCTATTATACCAATGGATATATGTCTCCTGAGAGATCACATGACAGTTGACAGTTTTTATTTATGTTGGTCAAGGAGAGTTATACAGTATCTTCATTTAAAGTGATTGTAAAACCTTTCATATACCCAGTGAATTGACTGGCCCCAGGTGACACAGAGATATAACAAATCCTCCTACTTAAGTTGTACCTGTTTATCTGTTGTCTTCTCTTCTCTACAGCCATTCAAAGTCCAGAATTTATACAGCTTGTCAGAGCTTCCAGAAAAAAAGGGTGCTGAACTTACACTCCGCAGAGTTCAGTGAGGAGAGCTCTGAGAGCTGATTGGAGGGAAAAGACACACCCCCTGCCACACAGGACACAGGAACAGAGTTGGGGCTGTCAATCACAGGCTTGGTGCTGGAGCACCCTCCCCCTATCACCATTTTTCTCTTGGTGTCAGGAAAACGTGTCAGAAGTGACTCATGCTGGTAGCAGAGGAACAAGGAAGCAGACAGAAATGACAAGTACACACTATAGAGGGATATGTTTCATTCATATTTAATTTCTGATGTTTACAAGCAATTAAGAATACTGTCAATAAAGGAATATTTTTAAATATTTCGTATATTATGTATTTATTATTGGTATTTACTGTATATTTACACAGTGCTTTACATACTGTACATATTGTAAACAGTGACTAAATGGGTACACCCAAACAGCGCTCTATTGGGGTGATAATCAGTGAAGGATCACATTGATGGTGGATCAAGACACTTTAAAGTGATATCACTGAAATGAGCTGAACTTTTTTCAGATTATTATTATTTTTTTCAATTGTGGAGGAAGTTTCTATTACTCTTTTATTTAATTCATTATTTTTTTCTGTATAATTGGTTTTTCATTTTTTGGATGTTGATTTATTTGCTTTTTTCTAAAAAAAAAAAAAGGGTAATTTAGTATGATAGAGCGGTGTTTGGGCTTACCCTTTTAGTCACTGTTTATTGATTTTATGGGATATTTAAAATGGCCGGGTTTTGTATACTATATACAGTTGTGGCCAAAATTATTCAACCCCCACTGAAATTGAGTGTTTTGGCCAGTTTGACATTGCTTTTGATCATTCAGTCATCTTGCTTACATTTACATTAAAGAGGCACTTGTAGGTCAGACAAATATAACATAACAGTTATAATGAAATAACCACAAATGTCTTTTCTGTGCTCACAGCATTATCAGTTTTATTCAACCCCCAAGTGACATTCAATCTTAGTACTTAGTACAGCATCCTTTTACAGTTATAACAGCTTTTAAACGTGAAGCATAGCTTGACACAAGTGTCTTGCAGCGATCTACGGGTATCTTCGCCCATTCTTCATGGGCAAAGGCCTCCAGTTCAGTCACATTCTTAGGCTTGCGCACTGCAACTGCTTTCTTTAAGTCCCACCAGAGGTTCTCAATCGGATTTAAGTCTGGTGACTGCGATGGCCACTCCAAAATGTTCCAGCCTTTCCTCTGCAACCATGCTCTAGTGGACTTGGAGGTATGCTTGGGATCATTGTCCTGTTGAAAGGTCCAACGTCTCCCAAGCCTCAGGTGTGTGACGGACTGCATCACGTTTCCATCCAATATCTCCTGGTACTGAAGAGAATTCATGGTACCTTGCACACGCTGAAGCTTCCCTGTACCTGCAGAAGCAAAACAGCCCCAAAGCATGATTGACCCTCCACCATGCTTCACAGTAGGCAAGGTGTTCTTTTCATCATAGGCCTTGTTCTTCCTCCTCCAAACATAGCGTTGATCCATGGGCCCAAACAGTTCTAATTTTGTTTCATCAGTCCACAGAACACTATCCCACAACTTTTGTGGTTTGTCCACATGGCTTTTGGCATACTGCAGTCGACTCTTCTTATTCTTTGGAGACAGCAAGGGGGTACGCCTGGGAGTTCTGGCACGGAGGCCTTCATTACGCAGTGTGCGTCTTATTGTCTGGGCTGAAACTTCTGTACCCACATCTGACAAATCTTTTCTCAGTTCCTCAGCAGTCACACGGGGACTTCTCTCCACTCTACGCTTCAGGTAGCGCACAGCAGTCGAAGTCAGCATCTTCTTTCTGCCACGACCAGGTAGCGTTTCAACAGTGCCCTTTGCCTTGAATTTGCGAATGATGCTTCCTAAGGTGTCTCTTGGTATGTTTAACATCTTTGCAATCTTCTTATAGCCATTGCCCTTCCTGTGAAGAGAAATCACCTCTTCTCTTGTCTTCCTGGACCATTCTCTTGCCTTCACCATGTTTGTAACCACACCAGTAAATGTCTAGAAGGAGCTGAGTATCACAGTCATTTTAAAGCTGCCTAATTGGTGCTTATTATGCTTGATTGCTGCTCGGTGACATCCACAGGTGTTTTCAATACCTGATGGAAAGCACCTGTATGAACCTCTGTTCTTCAGAGTGGTAGTCTTTAAGGGGTTGAATAATTGTGGCAATGAAGAAACCACATAAGAACCATTTACTACTGTATTACATAAACAATTGATGTCATTTTAGTTGCATTTGGGTAGTTACAACGTCCTTGTAGGATTTGATTCTGAATACAATTCCAAATGTACACTATAGTCCCTAAACCCCTTTACAGCATTGGGGGTTGAATAATTTTGGCCACAACTGTATTAATATTTACTTTTTGTGGTATTTTCACTATCGCCTTATAGATATAGACTGACATTTACAGCTTATATATATTGTTTAGAATCTTTGTGTACATATTGTACATATATTTCAGTCCCTGCCCCGGAGGAGCTTACATTATATTTCATACATTTTATTTCTTCTCTATATATTGTTTATAATCTTTGTGTACATGTTGTACATTCACTTCAGTCCCTGCCCCGGAGGAGCTTACATTATATTTCATACATTTTATTTCTTCTCTATATATTGTTTATAATCTTTGTGCACATATTGTACATTCACTTCAGTCCCTGCCCCGGAGGAGCTTACATTATATTTCATACATTTTATTTCTTCTCTATATATTGTTTATAATTAGAGATGAGCGAATTATTCAAAAATTCGATTCGGCTGATTCGCCGAATTTCAGGAAGAAATTCGATTTGATGCGAATTAATTCGCTACGAAGTTAACTTATAAAAAGGGTTTCTAGGCTTCAGAGAGCCTTTAAATTAGTGCAGAACACTGTACCTTTAATTTAAATGCCCTTGGAGATGACGAAGGAGAAGGAGAAGGAGAAGGATGAGAAGAAGGAGAAGGAGAAGGATGAGAAGAAGGAGAAGGAGAAGGATGAGAAGAAGGAGAAGGATGAGAAGAAGGAGAAGGAGAAGGAGAAGGATGAGAAGAAGGAGAAGGAGAAGGATGAGAAGAAGGAGAAGGAGAAGGATGAGAAGGAGAAGGAGAAGGATGAGAAGAAGGAGAAGGATGAGAAGAAGGAGAAGGATGAGAAGAAGGAGAAGGAGAAGGATGAGAAGAAGGAGAAGGATGAGAAGAAGGAGAAGGATGAGAAGAAGGATGAGAAGAAGGAGAAGGATGAGAAGAAGGATGAGAAGAAGGAGAAGGATGAGAAGAAGGAGAAGGATGAGAAGAAGGAGAAGGATGAGAAGAAGGATGAGAAGAAGGAGAAGGATGAGAAGAAGGAGAAGGAGAAGGATGAGAAGAAGGAGAAGGAGAAGGATGAGAAGAAGGAGAAGGAGAAGGATGAGAAGAAGGAGAAGGATGAGAAGAAGGAGAAGGAGAAGGATGAGAAGAAGGAGAAGGATGAGAAGAAGGAGAAGGATGAGAAGAAGGAGAAGGAGAAGGAGAAGGATGAGAAGAAGGATGAGAAGAAGGAGAAGGATGAGAAGAAGAAGGATGAGAAGAAGGAGAAGGATGAGAAGAAGGAGAAGGAGAAGGATGAGAAGAAGGAGAAGGATGAGAAGAAGGAGAAGGATGAGAAGAAGGATGAGAAGAAGGATGAGAAGGATGAGAAGGACAGTTCTGTGACAGTTTCTGTCTATTTCTGACAGTTCTGGGACACTCACTCCATACAGCGGTTGAAACATTGTATCTATTTGTTTCCATAAATGGATACATTTATGGAAACAAATAGATACAATGTTTCAACCGCTGTATGGAGTGAATGTCCCAGAACTGTCAGAAATAGCGGAGCTCTGCAGATACACTTAGAGGAGCTCTGCAGATACACTTTTTGCCGGCTTGGAATTATTCTTATTTTCATCCTACTTCTTCTTCTCCTTCTTCTTCATCCTCATCCTCTTCTTATTCTTCTGAGGATGAGGATGAGGATGAAGAAGAAGAAGAAGAAGTAGGATGAAAATAAGATTAATTCCAAGCCGGCAAAAAGTGTATCTGCAGAGCTCCTCTAAGTGTATCTGCAGAGCTCCTCTAAGTGTATCTGCAGAATAGAGGAGCTCTGCAGATACACTTTTTGCCGGCTTGGAATTATTCTTATTTTCATCCTACTTCTTCTTCTTCTTCTTCTTCTTCATCCTCATCCTCAGAAGAAGAAGAAGAGGATGAGGATGAAGAGGAAGAAGAAGAAGAAGTAGGATGAAAATAAGAATAATTCCAAGCCGGCAAAAAGTGTATCTGCAGAGCTCCTCTATTCTGCAGATACACTTAGAGGAGCTCTGCAGATACACTTAGAGGAGCTCTGCAGATACACTTAGAGGAGCTCTGCAGATACACTTTTTGCCGGCTTGGAATTATTCTTATTTTCATCCTACTTCTTCTTCTTCTTCTTCATCCTCATCCTCATCCTCTTCTTCTGCTTCTGAGGATGAGGATGAAGAAGAAGAAGAAGTAGGATGAAAATAAGATTAATTCCAAGCCGGCAAAAAGTGTATCTGCAGAGCTCCTCTAAGTGTATCTGCAGAGCTCCTCTAAGTGTATCTGCAGAATAGAGGAGCTCTGCAGATACACTTTTTGCCGGCTTGGAATTATTCTTATTTTCATCCTACTTCTTCTTCTTCTTCATCCTCATCCTCATCCTCTTCTTCTTCTTCTGAGGATGAGGATGAAGAAGAAGAAGAAGAAGAAGTAGGATGAAAATAAGAATTCCAAACCGGCAAAAAGTGTATGTGCAGAGTTCCTCTATTTCTGACAGTTCTCTGACAGCTTCTTCACATGTACAGCGGTTGAAACATCTGTATCCTAAATGGAAACTAATAGATACAATGTTTCAACCGCTGTACATGTGAAGGAACTGTCAGAGAAATGTCAGAAATAGCAGAGCTCTCTGCAGGGACACTTTTGCCGGCTGATCGGGAAAAATCCGATTCGCGCACTCGAAGTAGGCAAATATTCGGATTCGACGCGAATCGAATTTTTCCTGAAATTCGTATCGAATTCCGGTTCGCCTGGTTCGATTCGCTCATCTCTATTTATAATCTTTGTGTACATATTGTACATTCACTTCAGTCCCTTCCCCGGAGGAGCTTACATTATATTTCATAAATTTTATTTCTTCTCTATATATTGTTTATAATCTTTGTGCACATATTGTACATTCACTTCAGTCCCTGCCCCGGAGGAGCTTACATTATATTTCATAAATTTTATTTCTTCTCTATATATTGTTTATAATCTTTGTGTACATATTGCACATTCACTTCAGTCCCTGCCGCGGAGGAGCTTACATTATATTTCATACATTTTATTTCTTCTCTATATATTGTTTATAATCTTTGTGCACATATTGCACATTCACTTCAGTCCCTGCCCCGGAGGAGCTTACATTATATTTCATACATTTTATTTCTTCTCTATATATTATTTATTATATTTGTTCACATATTGTACATTCACTTCAGTCCCTGCCCCGGAGGAGCTTACATTATATTTCATACATTTTATTTCTTCTCTTTTTGGTCTTTAATAGTTTGGTACACTGGAAAGTCTCACCCTATTGTAAAAACTGGTGGCAATACTGGAATGTGGTGATCATTTATTATTTATATTTTTTTATATATATCTGGAACAGATATAACAAAACAATTTCAGTGGTACATTTAACAGGCCAAACAGTACAAAATAAGAAAAGTTCTTCGATAGGGTTTACTCTTCACCCAAAAGAAACCTGATGGTGCGAGAAATGCATCTAAAATAGGTTTGCCTTGTCTGCACTGTTTACCATAAAATAATATTTGCTAACAAAAACTGTTTGCTTAGGTGTCTATATTGCTTTGTAGTTGGATGGGTGATTCTTGGAATGCAACCTTTGCCGCAAATGGAACAACTAGTCAGTATTTGCAGTAAAAGACAGAAACGTTTCTTTTATTCATTAAAGCAGTATTAAACACAAAAGCAGACATTTATTACATTGCAGCTTACCAATTCTTAGACATGATGTCTCATTAGTTTTCTTTTTTAGGCTTTCTTTCTTTTTATTTTCATTTGGTGATCTGGCCAGTAAGTCTGTTGTTTTCAAAAGAACAAGCTGTCCTGCAGATGTATCAGGTACAGGGATGAGACAAACCATTTAACGCTGACAGGGGTGCTTACAATGATCAGCTTCTATTTATATAAAACCTTGATTCCAAAAGGTAAAAACTGTTTGCTGTAACTGCTTACAAAGTATTAGCTGGGGGTCTGGCTTCAATTTGTTAGTGTATCTAAATCTGCTAGAATGTCTAACACCCCCTCCCTCCAGACTGACAATGGTGCTGTCCAAAAGTGCCCCCCTGTGCACCTTTTTCCAAAGTGGAGGCATTCTAATACAGAAGGTTTGTTACTGGCTAGACCACCAGGTGAAAGCAGAGGGGAAAAAAGCTTAAAAAATTAAAACAAATGCAGCAACCACATCCAATGATTTGTAACAGTGTTGGGACAAGGTCGTCTAGAGCCCAGGGCAAAGATGCCAAATGGCACCCCCCCAAAAAAAATGTATGAGCATTATGTGTCAGCAAAAATCCCCCTCTCCCCTGCACTAGAGATGCCACTGGCTGTCAGATTGCTACTGTGCAGCAGGGGCGGACTGACCATTTGGAAACTCGGGCACTGCCCGGGGGCAGTAGGGGGCCCCATGAGATGCCCCTGGTACCTTTTTCATAGGATGTTTTGAGTTTGGGCAAGGACACAGGGGCCCCATGATCCCCTATTGCCTGGGGGCCCATGAGTTGTCAGTCCACCCCTTCTGTGCAGTGTTTGCTTACCCACTCCCTACATTTGTTCTCTGCTGGAAGGAGATGGGGGGAGATAAACAAACACTGCATGGTGGTGATCCAACTGTCCAGATCCAAGAGAGCTGCAATGGTAGGAGGAAGAGCTGGAGGGGAGAGAGAGCACAACCTGTCCCTCCTCCCAGCTCTCTCCTCCTCTCCAGATCTGGCTTGTCTCCTCCAGCACTAGACTGACAAGAGTAGTGAAGCTGCCGTCACTACCTGTCAGCTTGTAGGTAGGAACTCTCCATGCGGTAACCCCCCAACCTCACATGATACCACTGCGCCCAGGGCTGCCGCCCCTCCCTCCCACCCCTTGTCCCGGCCCTGATTGGTAAGCTGCAATATATTAATGTAGGCTTTGGGTTTAATACCGCTTTCAGCCCGGGTTAACATATGTGCGGTGCGGTATATTGCATGTGATTCGCACAAGAACTGCGCCGCATTCCTGTACAAATTACATACGATTTGTGTGCAGTGCGATCGGAGCCATACATTATGTCTAATTGCACCGCACTCGCACCAAAAATGTGCAGGATCCTTTTTTGGGTCCGCACTAGAATCGGATCACATGGGTATTCACACCTATGCGATCCAATTCTGCACATCGCACCGCGTTTTGCAGACCGCTTTCAGGGTGTTGTTAACTTATAATACACACCTGCAGCGGTTTGCATGAACGGGGTGCGATTCTGATGCGGTGCGGAATTCGCACTGAAAATTCTGCAAATTCCGTACCGTGTCAGTGTGAACCCGGGCTCAAGGTAATTATATAGTGCTGACAAGTGATGCAGTTTTTCATATTGTACATTCACATCAATCCCCGCCCTCAAGGGGCGTACAATCTAAGGTCCCTAACCCTCAAGGGGTGTACAATCTAAGGTCCCTAACCCTCAAGGGGCGTACAATCTAAGGTCCCTAACCCTCAAGGGGCGTACAATCTAAGGTCCCTAACCCTCAAGGGGCGTACAATCTAAGGTCCCTAACCCTCAAGGGGCGTACAATCTAAGGTCCCTAACCCTCAAGGGGCGTACAATCTAAGGTCCCTAACCCTCAAGGGGTGTACAATCTAAGGTCCCTAACCCTCAAGGGGCGTACAATCTAAGGTCCCTAACCCTCAAGGAGCGTACAATCTAAGGTCCCTAACCCTCAAGGGGCGTACAATCTAAGGTCCCTAACCCTCAAGGGGTGTACAATCTAAGGTCCCTAACCCTCAAGGGGTGTACAATCTAAGGTCCCTAACCCTCAAGGGGTGTACAATCTAAGGTCCCCAACTCACATTCATACATACACATACTAGGGACAATTTAGACAGGAGCCAATTAACCTACCAGCATGTCTTTGGAATGTGGGAGGAAACTAGAAGCCTAAGCAAGCACAAAAAGAACATGCAAACTCCATGCAGATATTGTCTTGACCAGGATTCAAGCCAGGGGTTTCAGTGCTGCAAGGCCGAAGTGTCAACCAGCGTTTTTCTCTGCAGCCCCCCTTTTTGTACATTCATATCAGAACCCTGCCTTGAAGGAGCTCACAATCTAAGGTCCCTAAGGCTGGCCATACACTATGCAATTTTCTGTCCGATTTCCTTTAGATTTACCTTCAACTGGTAGTGCAAGGGCCTGCCTAATTGGATACAATTGAAAGTGTTGTTTAGGTTTGACCTCATATTATATGGTTTTTGGTCAATCTAAAGCAATTTTGTAAAGAAAATTGTATAATGTATGGCCAGCCTAACTCACATTCATACATACACATACTAGGGCTAATTTAGACAGGATCTAATTAACCTACCAGCACGTCTTTGTAGTGTGGGAGGAAACCGGAGTACCCGGAGGAAGCCCAGGCAAGCACAGGGAGAACATGCAAACTCCATGCAGATAGTGTCTTGACCAGGATTCAAGCCAGGGATGCCAGTGCTGCAAGGCAGAAGTGTCAACCACTAGACCAGCATTTTTCTCTGTAGCCCCCCTTTCTGTACATTCACATCAGTCCCTGCCCTCAAGGAGCTCTCAATCTAAGGTCCCTAACTCACATACTAGCTGGGGTGGACTGATCATTTGGAAACTCAGGCACTGCCCAAGGCCCAGGGTCAGTAGGGGGCCCCATGAGATGCCCCTGGTACCTTTTTCATAGTTTTTTTTTAAAGTTTGGGCAAGGACACAGGGGCCCCATGATCCCCTATTGCCCGGGGGCCCCATGAGTTGTCAGTCTGCCCCTGCATACTAGGGCCAATTTAGACAGGAGCCAATTCACCTACCAGCATGTCTTTGGAATGTGGGAGGAAACTAGAAGCCCAAGCAAGCACAGAGAGAATATGCAAACTCCATGCAGAGAGTGTGTTGACCAGGATCCAAGCCAGGGGTTTCAGTGCTGCAAGGCAGAAGTGTCAACCAGCGTTTTTCTCTGTAGCCCTCTTTTTATATATTCACATCAGTCCCTAACCCTCAAGGGGCATACAATCTAAGGTCCCTAACCCTCAAGGGGCGTACAATCTAAGGTCCCTAACCCTCAAGGGGCGTACAATCTAAGGTCCCTAACCCTCAAGGGGCGTACAATCTAAGGTCCCTAACCCTCAAGGGGCGTACAATCTAAGGTCCCTAACCCTCAAGGGGCGTACAATCTAAGGTCCCTAACCCTCAAGGGGCGTACAATCTAAGGTCCCTAACCCTCAAGGGGTGTACAATCTAAGGTCCCTAACCCTCAAGGGGTGTACAATCTAAGGTCCCTAACCCTCAAGGGGCATACAATCTAAGGTCCGTAACCCTCAAGGGGCGTACAAGCTAAGGTCCCTAACTCACATTCATACATACACATACTAGGGCCAATTTAGACTGGAGCTGATTAACCTCCCAGCATGTCTTTGGAGTGTGGGAGGAAACTAGAGTACTCGGAGGAATCCAAGGCAAGCACGGAGAGAACATGCAAACTCCATGCAGATAGTGTCTTGACCAGGGGCGGACTGACAACTCATGGGGCCCCCGGGCAATAGGGGATCATGGGGCCCCTGTGTCCTTGCCCAAACTCAAAAAAGCCTATGAAAAAGGTACCAGGGGCATCTCATGGGGCCCCCTACTGACCCTGGGCCCTCGGGCAGTGCCAGAGTTTCCAAATGGTCATTCCGCCCCTGGTCTTGACCAGGATCCAAGCCAGGGGTTCCAGTGCTGCAAGGCAGAACTTGCAGGGGCAGACTGACCATTTGGAAACTTGGGCACTGCCCAAGGGCCCGGGGTCAGTAGGGGGCTCCATGAGATGCCCCTGGTACCTTTTTCATAGGCTTTTTTGAGTTTGGGCAAGGACACAGGGGCCCCATGATCCCCTATTGCCCGGGGTTCCCATGAGTTGTCAGTCCGCCCCTGGGCAGAAGTGTCAACCACTAAACCAGCGTTTTTCTCTGTAGCCCCCCTTTTTGTACATTCACATCAGTCCCTAACCCTCAAGGGGTGTACAATCTAAGGTCCCTAACTCACATTCATACATACACATACTAGGGACAATTTAGACAGGATCCAATTAACCTACCAGCATGTCTTTGGAGTGTGGGAGGAAACTAGAAGCCTAAGCAAGCACAGAGAGAACATACAAACTCCATGCAGAGAGTGTCTTGACCAGGATCCAAGCCAGGGGTTCCAGTGCTGCAAGGCAGAAATGTCATCCACTAAACCGGCGTTTTTCTCTGTAGCCCCCCTTTTGATTCATGCCATGGTTCTCCTACTACACCTGTGACCCCTTTTGAAATATCCAAGTCCCATGGAGGTGTCACACGAGTGGGTCTGGTGACACCGGCAGTGAGGACATGGCGCAGGTCCTTCTGAACTTTGTATCCTCCACATTTGATGGTTTGTCATTCTATTAACCCTTACCCCTCCACTGCCCGCCACCCGCTCGGCTCCCCAGTCCGTATCCCGGTCCCCCCGGGCCCCGACCCCGCTCGGTTTATGATAAACATCTGTTTAATATACGATCCCCCCAAGCTGACGGAAAGTGACAGCTGCTTTTGCTGCCTTGTGCGTCTCTCCCAATATGTTCTCAATTACTCAAATCCGGCTGCTGTCCCACCCATCTCCCCCACAGCACCCTGCAGGCACCCGCCAGAAAGATAAATTCATTAAATGTTTTATTTACCTCGATCGGGAAATAAAGTGCCTGAAAACATAACCAAACCTTGGCAGCACATGAAGAGGTGTACCTCGCCCGTTACAACCGAAATCTAATCTGCTTATATTTTGACTACCCTGGTCCCCCCCCCCTCCCCCCTCCTCCCACTTCACCATCATGCTAATTAAATCTTTCTGTTTTCATTATATATCCTATTTTAGACTGATGTCATCACTGGGTCTCTGCGCTTCTCTATGCAATGCAGGCAGATGATGGCTGGTTGGAGGGGTCAGCAGGGTGCTGTACAAAGCTTTCTGAAAATGTTGCAGCACCTCGGCTCGGTGCGAGTCCTTAGCCCTGTGGCTCTTGGGAGAAATGATGCAAATATCAACTGCATGGATGGTGGGTGTGGCTCTGGAGGAGTGGGTGTTCCTAGGCAGACCGCATTTGCATGCATTTTTGTCATTCTGCTCAGTTTCATGGGAACCCAAACCTTGGGGGTGTGTCATCTGTGAGCTGGGTTCACAGTACTCCAGGTCCGGGGGGGAAGCGGTTCACACCATGTTCCCGCCAGGGGCGGACTGACCATTTGGAAACTCGGGCACTGCCTGAGGGCCTGGGGTCAGTAGGGGGCCCCATGAGATGCCCCTGGTACCTTTTTCATAGGCGTTTTTGAGTTTGGGCAAGGACACAGGGGCCCCATGATCTCCTATTGCCCGGGGGCCCCATGAGTTGTCAGTCCTCCCCTGGTTCCCGCATGGTGTGTTTTCACCAGCCTGGAAGTTTCTACAGGCTGCTGAACATGCGGGGAACCCCCCCCCCCCCCACCAGAATGCATGGTACTATGGATTTAATGAAAAGAAAATACCACGGGGGGGGGGCTCAGGGGGTAGGAGGGTAAATCCCAGACTTCTTCTTTAACTCATAGGCTTGTTATAGGCCAGGGGTCTCCAGACTTTCTAACCAAAGGGCCAGTTTACTGTCCCTGAGAATTTAGGGGAGAGGGACTGTGGACATTGGGAATAAAAATGTCCTGGCATCCAGTGGGTGTAAACAATGACCTATCTTGGTCAGTGGGAGGACTAGTACCCTGTCATTGGTGTCAGTGGAAGGAATTCTGCCCCATTGTTGGTGTCAGTGAGAGAAATAATGCCCCATTGTTGGTGTCAGTGAGAGGAATAATGCCCCATTGTTGGTGTCAGTGAGAGGATCAATGTCCCATCGTTGGTGTCAGTGAGAGGAATAATGCCCCATTGTTGGTGTCAGTGAGAGGATCAATGCCCCATCGTTGGTGTCAGTGAGAGGAATAATGCCCCATCGTTGGTGTCAGTAAGAGGAATAATACCCCATTGTTTGTGTCAGTGAGAGGAATAATGCCCCATTGTGGGTGTCAGTGAGAGGAATAATGCCCCATCATTGGTGTCAGTGGGAGGAATATTGGCCCATCGTTGGTATCACTGGAAGGAGTTATGCCCCATTATTGGTGTCAGTATTAGGAATTGTGCCCTGTCAATTGTGTCAGTGGAAGGAACACTGACCCACTGTTGGTGTCAGTGACAGAAATTATGCCACATTGTTGGTGTCAGTGGCTAGAATAATGCCCCAAGGGCCAGATAAAGACAAGCAAAGAACCACATTCGGCCTCCGGTCAGCAGTTCGGACACCACTGTCCTCTGAGTCACTGCCCCAGATTAAGTATGTAAATAAGGATCTCTGACTTTCCTTTGACTTTGATGTGTGTAAGCAGGTGAAGTTAGCTAGTCTGCCACTAGGTGTCACTGTTCAGAATAGTGTGTGCTAATACAGAACAGTGTAATCAGGGGCTCGGTCCCTTATAGTTCCCTGCTGTAGTGATGTCATGGGGGAATCAGTGCTCATATGTAGACCAGGTTGGGAGGGGTCCAGGACAGGGGTGGACTGACCATTTGGAAACTCGAGCACTGCCCGAAGGCCCGGGGTTAGTAGGGGGCCCTATGAGATGCCCCTGGTACCTTTTTCATAGGCTTTTTTGAGTTTGGGCAAGGATACAGGGGCCCCATGATCCCCTATTGCCCGGGGGCCCCATGAGTTGTCAGTCCGCCGCTGGTCCAGGATGAGAGAAGGAACAGGGCCGGTTCACAGCTGAATTGTGGTCCTTATCAGGGGCGGACTGACAACTCATGGGGCCCCCGGGCAATAGGGGATCATGGGGCCCCTGTATCCTTGCCCAAACTCAAAAAAGCCTATGAAAAAGGTACCAGGGGCATCTCATGGTGCCCCCTACTGACCCCGGGCCCTCAGGCAGTGCCCGAGTTTCCAAATGGTCAGTCCGCCCCTGGTCCTTATTACTGTGCGATTCCTGTGACTCAAAACGTTGTGATTTTCAGCCCATTGCACTGGACCGCACCAAAAGTAGCGCATGCTCTCATTTTAAAAACGCATTGTAACCGAATTGCACGGTACTACTGTTTCAAACCATTTCACATACATTTTGTCCCTACTGCTTTGTCCTGTCTCGTCTGCATTTTGACTGTTCTTTCTGCCTGGAAACTGAGAAAAGTCCATGGCGTCCAAAAAGCGTCCCTTTAGGTCAAAAGCGGTTTTAGACCGGCTAGAGAACAGCGATAGTAAATCAGAACCACTTGCAGAATTGAGTGATAATGATTCGTGGGGGAAATTCATCATCAGGCACTGAAAACGATTCTGTGACTTTGCTCAGTGATGTGTGAACTTGGCGCTATATGTCAAATTTCAGTGTTTTTGGTCTGATTATATTATTGAATTAAATTTATTATTATTATTATATTATTATTTTTTATGATTATTTATTACATTATAATTTATGATTTCGTGTTTCAAATTTTATCCTACCCGGGATGTTTACTAGACTCTTGTTCGGACAGATTTCAGTGAGTAATTCCTAAAAATTACAGCCTACAAAAAAAAAAATACATATTTTCATGCAAAAAAATGTACCGCTTTGAGCACAGAAATATGGACATAATCAGACCGCTAGGGAGGTTAACTACCTGCCGACCGCAGATAGCCGAATGACGGCTGCACTGCGGCCGGCCAGTTCTGAGTGGACGTCATATGACGGCCTCCCAGAACGCGCTCTCCTGCGCGCCCCAGGGTGCGCGCACCCGGCGAACTCCGTGATCGCTGTGTCCTACGGACACAGCTGATCACGCGATGTGGTAAAAGGCCAATCACAGCGGCCTTTTACCACGTGATCAGCGGTGTCCAATGACACGCTGATCAGAGGGAAATGCAAGTGCCGGTTCTCGGCTGCACTTTCCTCACACTGTCAGATCGTGAGGAAAGTACTGCCGAGAACCGGCAGTTGTCAGAGCGGGGATCGGCACCGATCATCAGGGCACTGATGATCAGTGCCCTGATGATAGGTGCCCAGCAGTGCCACCCGCAAGTTCCACCCACCTGTGCCCAGCAGTGCGCCCACTAGCTCCGCCCACCTGTGCCCAGCAGATCACCCACCTGTACCCAGCAGTGCACCCACCTGTGCCCAGCAGTGCACCCACCTGTGCCACTCTGCAGTGTCACACACCTGTGCCCAGAAGTGCCACCTACCTGTGCCCAGCAGTTCCACCCACCTGTGCCCACCCACCTGTGCCCACCAGTGCCACCCACCTGTGCCCACCCACCAGTGCTGCCCACCAGTGCCACCCACCAGTGCAGCCCAGCAGTGCTGCCAGTCAGTGCCACCAGTCAGTGCCCAAGGGTTGTGCCAGTCAGTGCCGCCAGTCAGTGCCCAGCAGTGATGCCAGTCAGTGCCGTCTATCAGTACCCATCATCGGTGCCGCCTATCAGTGCTGCATATTAGTGCCGCCTATCCGTGCCACCTCATTAGTGCTGTCTATCAGTGCCGCCTATCCGTGCCACCTCATTAGTACTGCCTATCAGTGCCCTTTAGTGCTGCCTATCAGTGCCCATCAGTGCCGTCTACCAGTGCCCATCAGTGCTGCCTCATCAACGCACATCAGTGAAGGAGAAAAAATACCTGTTTGAAAAATTTTATAATAGAAACAAAGAAACTTTTTTTTTTTTTCAAATTTTTTGCACTTTTTTTATTTATAGCGCAAAAAGTAAAGCGCCCAGTGGCGATTAAATACCACCAAAAGAAAGCTCTATTTGTGAGAAAAAAATGATCAAAATTTCATATGGGTACCATGTTGCATGACCGCGCAATTCTCAATCAAAATGCGGCAGTGCTGAAAGCTGAAAATTGGTCTGGTAAGGAAGGGGGTATAAGTGCCCGGTAGGCAAGTGGTTAAAGAAGTGTCTATAGAAGATCACAAATAATAGATTGGAATGGGTGCCATTGAAATAAATGGGCTGAGACTTGCCATGCGATTTTATGTGTCCAAAGTCGCAGGACAAGTCACTTTAGTGTGAACCGAGCCTAAAGCAGAGCACAGCAAGGCTGCGTCACACCAGATACTTTCCAGTGCGTTTTTAAAATGTCTCCGGATTGCACGCTCCATGTTTGCTATGTATTCCGGAGGCAGCAAAGTGGCTAGATGGTTAGCACTTCTGCCTGGCAGTACTGGGGTCGTTGGTTCCAATTCCAGCCACGGCACCTCCTGCCTGGAGTTTGCATGTTCTCCCTGTGCCTGCGTGGGTTTCCTCTGGGTACTCCGGTTTCCTCCCACCCTCCAAAGACATGCTGGTAGGTTAATTGGCTCCTGTCTAAACTGGCCCTAGTATATGTATGTATGAATGTGAGTTAGGGACCTTAGATTGTACACCCCTTGAGGGTTAGGGACCTTAGATTGTACGCCCCTTGAGGGTTAGGGACCTTAGATTGTACACCCCTTGAGGGTTAGGGACCTTAGATTGTACACCCCTTGAGGGTTAGGGACCTTAGATTGTACGCCCCTTGAGGGTTACGGACCTTAGATTGTACGCCCTTTGAGGGTTACGGACCTTAGATTGTACGCCCCTTGAGGGTTAGGGACCTTAGATTGTACGCCCCTTGAGGGTTAGGGACCTTAGATTGTATGCCCCTTGAGGGTTAGGGACCTTAGACTGTACACCCCTTGAGGGTTAGGGACCTTAGATTGTACGCCCCTTGAGGGTTAGGGACCTTAGATTGTACGCCCCTTGAGGGTTAGGGACTGATGTGAATGTACAATATATATGTAAAGTGCTGTGTAAATTGACGGCGCTATATAAGTACCTGAAATAAATAATAATTATATTCCAGTGGCCCCAGTTTATAACAGTGCGGTCACTTTCAGTGCTTTCTAAAAAAAAAAGTACAACCTGCTGCAATTTTTTTCATCTGGAATACATCAAAATGCGTGTAAATGCACCGAAACCCACATTGTTTTCAATGACAATAAAGATTTTTCAAGTGTAAGTTAAAAAAAAAAACGCACTGGAACGCATCACAAAGGCATG